>NC_134483.1:189905896-190015896 GCF_040206685.1 Ascaphus truei | reverse complement strand
GACGAGCGATGGGGAGGAGCATCCCCGCTACCACCTCCCACCCGGCGAGAAGTGGGAGCGCGGGGACGAGAGACGGGGAGGAGCATCCCCGCTACCACCTCCCACCCGGCGAGCAGCGGGAGCACGGGGACGAGAGACGGGGAGGAGCATCCCCGCTACCACCTCCCACCCAGCGAGCAGCGGGAGCGCGGGGACGAGCAACGGGGAGGAGCATCCCCGCTATCACCTCCCACCCGACGAGTAGCGGGAGCGCGGGGACGAGCGATGGGGAGGAGCATCCGTGCTACCACCTCCCACCCGGCGAGCAGTGGGGGAGCTGGGGACGGAGGAGCGCCTCTACTACTACCTCGCGGGGATGAGCGATGGGGAGGAGCATCTCTGCTACCACCTCCCACCCGGCGAGCAGCGGGAGTGCGGGGATGAAGAGGAGTGCCTCCACTACCACCTCCCGCCTCGCGGGGACGAGCAGCAGGGACGAGCATCCCCGCTACCACCTCCCACCCGGTGGACAGCGGGAGAGCTGGGGATGGAGGAGCACCTCACGGGAATGGGGAAGACCACCGGGGACGGGGAGGAACACCCCCGCTACCACCTCCCGCCCGGCGGGCAGCAGGAGAGCCAGGGACAGAGGAGCACCCCACTATCACCTCGCAGGGACGGGGAAGAGCACCCTCGATACCACCTCGCGGGGGCCGCGGGATGCAGTTAAAGCTGAAAGGAAGACTGATTCGCCTGCGTGACCTTATATAGAGCCTGGCTGGAAAAAATCTTGGCAGCCCGTCAAGCCAATCAGGTTGCTGGATTTGTAAAAAAAAAAAAAAATAATAATAAATAAAAAATATATATATATTTTTTTTTAATTACAGAACCGCGTGCGCTAAGCCGCCATTAGGCGGGGTCGCATTGGGGGCAAATCCAGCTGCCTCTGGCGACCGGGCGACCGGATTTGTCGAGCACTGTATATATATATATATATATATATAAAGCAGAAAATAGCCGTGTTAGTCCAGTTGCGATAGTGCAGAATAAATGAGTTCTTCAGTATTCGTGATACCTTTTTTATTGGACTAACAATTTATGTCATAGGACAAGCTTTCGAGAGTTATCCTCTCTTCTTCACACCCTATCAAAATTGCTTGTAATTATCCTGCTTGCCTCTATTCTTATCCACACTTTTTCTCCCCCCCCCAGTATCCCTCCCCTCCCCACCTTTCTTTGACACTGTCCCCTGGCTTCAAACACTTAACACCCTACCTTATCTACAGTAAATATAGGTTTTTTTGTTTGTTTGTTTTTTTTCCCTCTCTCCACACTGTTTTAGCCATAGATTCCTTTGTATATCAGTATTGCTGACCTGAAGAAGAGAGGATAACTCTCGAAAGCTTGTCCTATGACATAAATTGTTAGTCCAATAAAAAAGGTATCACCGAATACTATATATATATATATATAACAAATTGGAGTAGCATCTTAGGAAGCTTGATAAGGATAAATCAGCTGTGTAAAGCAGATAGAGTTAACAAGGCTATTGACCAAAGAATCCCCAAAAGGGCGAATTTGTGATAAAAACAACTGGAATCTATACCAAAAATAAAAAACATGAAACATAAAAAAAAAAAAACAGATGTCAGTTGAAAATCCAAAAAATGTACTTAGTCCACTGGAGTTTTGCTGCCCGAATATAAGGATCACCAAATCCCAAGGATATCTGCAGAAAACAAGAAGAAAAAACAGGCGCACTCCTAGTGTGATAAAGTATAAAACAGTATTTATGTGAATGTAAAATATAAAAAGTGCACTCACAAACAGAATAAAAATAATAGCATTTATGAGATATACTCAATCGCCTTGAAGCTGTGAAGGGAATGTATCAGCCTGTCCCGTTGGTGCCACCTCTGGTGTATCGGTTGGTTCAGCAAGGTGCACTGGAGCCACCGCAGCCAGATGATGTAATAATCAGCAACACGGTCAGAGACTCCCTCCAGATACACCTCCCACAGCTCTCACTTCTCACCAGCAGGCAACTGCAAAACCGGAAGCGACAACAGTCCCAAGCAAAATAGCAACAGCTCCAAGGTACTCTCTCCGTTCGTGCAGTAATGTCAGCCACAAACTCGCCTCTTTGGGAAATGCCCTACGCGTTTTGTCACTAAGGACTTCGTCAGGGGAATTCATTGGTCAAAAGGGGTGTCCTTTATATCACCTTTACTGTTGTGATTGGCCAGTACGGATGGTGGGCGGGTACTTCCAATTTCACAAATGTAACTCTGTTTCATTCCTGGACAACATTATACATGACAATCATAAAGCACTAGAGCCTATTTGTAAGCAGTTTAAACATATTCCTACTAACAAATGAAAACGAATAGCTAGATGAATGAACAACATACAAATAATAAATCTTTAAAGGACAGAGATGAAATATTGGATACATCCAAAAATAAACTATATATAGAAGTAAAAGAATAACACATTAAATAAGCACAGAAAAATCTAATTGGAGCAACACACAAGCATAATAAAAATCATAAGAGAAATGCATGACCTGTGAATAAAAAAAAAGGGGGGGGGGAAGTAAAATGAAAAAACAGGGGGAAAAGAGGGGGGAAGGGAGGTGGGAAATGGAACAGGGAATGGAAAAAGGGAAGGGGTGAAGGGAGGGGGGTGAAGGAAAAAGGGGAGGGGAAAGAGAAATATGGAAAGGAAGGAATAACAATAGAATACATATAGGAGATAAAATAACATTTTTAGCCTACAGCACCTGGTATTCCCAGGCGGTCTCCCATCGCCTGAGCCTGCTTAGCTTCTGAGATCAAACAAGATAGGGCACATTCAGGGTGGTGTGGCCGTAGGCAAATTAATATAACAAATAATATATCATTAATAACCATTAAAATAATCATAGACTGGAGAAAGCAGAATCAGAGACAGAAAAAACCTCAGGACCGATGGGGGCCACAACTCCCCAAAAACGTACAAAAAACCTTTGTGTCAAAGTATGTGTAATTATAGGCATAGACCTAATGTGTCTATACTATTAATTAATAATAATGATATTAATAATAAATGCACTTTCCACCTGTTATGTCTATATGGGCCAAAGGAGCACCTATAGTAAAACCAACCAAACTGAGATGAGACAACTATCAATGAGGGGACAGGAAAACCCATCCAAACCATACCTCAGAGACGTACCTCAAAACATGTTGGTACCATAACACTAAACAACAGTGCTAACATCAATATGATCATTCAATCCACACGGATGTAATGTACCTAGTACATACATCCAATAAGTCTCACGCGTACATAATTTCTTAAATCTATCACCTCCCAATATAGTAGAAGGAATGGATTCAATACCCATAACTGACAAACTACATGGATTTTTATTATGTTTACTAATGTAGTGTCATGATAAACTGTGCATGGTAAACCCACGTATGACATTTCTCCTATGTTCTAGGAACCGTGTGCCTAAAGTTCTTATGTTCTACCAATATATTGGAGACCACATTCACATGATATAAGATATATCACAAATGTACTTAGGCAATCGATGTAATCATTAACCTTATAAGTTATACCATTTGAAAATGATGTAAATGCATCTTTTTATTTATGTGTCTACAGGTAATGCAACGATTCCTATCACATGAAAAATTGCCCTTATCTCTCAGTTTGGTATTTTTATTTCTGTTTTCATTACAAAAGTTGGTAGTAGAATCCTTCAGCCTACTGGGGGCAATGATGGTCTTTAGAGATCTTGCTTTTTTTTAAATCATGGGTACATGAACAGGCATCAGAGGCCCAATAATCGGATCACTTCGAATAATTCCCCAATGTTTCTTAAACACATTTTTTATACTTTAAGCTGAATGATTGTACTGAGTAATAAATGTGGGAGTGGACTGATAACTTGTTTTCTCATTTTTTCTCGATATAGTTTTTGTCTTGGAAT
Organism: Ascaphus truei; assembly: GCF_040206685.1. Lineage (NCBI taxonomy): Eukaryota > Metazoa > Chordata > Amphibia > Anura > Ascaphidae > Ascaphus > Ascaphus truei. The sequence continues at coordinate 190,011,935 of NC_134483.1, read as the reverse complement.
TCATCAGTAGGTCAACCCGATCTGATGTTTCAACATCCTTAAATGCTTGTTCAACTATTTGCATATTATAGACTTTCTCCTGGAATTTATCCATGAAGAAATGACCTTGATGTTTATATATAATAATATAAACCTTGATGTTTATATATAATAATATAAACCTTGATGTTTATATATAATAATATAATTTATATAATAATATAATATAATATAATATATATATATGTGTGTGTGTATATATATATATATATAGCAAATATTCCTGTATGCTCATTTGCATGTCTTAGGCAGGTCTGCAACCCCACCTTTCACCATTATCACCCAGCACACAGCACTTCCAATGCAGCAAGGGATTCTGGGAAATGACACGAAAATGGGCACACAGTTTCACCTTTTGCTTCAAAACCATTTTTAACATGGTTCCCTATAGGCTTAAGCTTGCTGCATGGTCACAGCTTCAAGCACAGCCAGGGTTAAGATGCATAGCCAAAAAACCCACCCACAGACAGCTGGTTTTGATGCAAAAGGTGACACTGTGTGTCCATTTGCATGTCATTTCCCAGAATCTCTTGCTGCAGTGGAAGTGCTGTGTACTGGGTGATAATGGTGAAAGGTGGGGTTGCAGACCTGCCTAAGACATGCAAATGAGCATACAGGAATATTTGCTATATGCTTTGCTGTGGAAGTTTTTTGTCACTTGTTTTACTCACCATAACTTACTAAGTATATATATATATATATATATCTATATATATACCGAGCTAAGTTATGGTGAGTAAAAAAAGTGACAGAAACCCTCCACAGCAAAGCAAATATGCAAATGTAAATACAACTGTATGCTCATCTGCATGTCTTAGGCAGGTCTGCAACCCCACCTTTCACCATTATCACCCAGCACACAGCACTTCCAATGCAGCAAGGGATTCTGGGAAATGACACGAAAATGGGCACACAGTTTCACCTTTTGCTTCAAAACCATTTTTAACATGGTTCCCTATAGGCTTAAGCTTGCTGCATGGTCACAGCTTCAAGCACAGCCAGGGTTAAGATGCATAGCCAAAAAACCCACCCACAGACAGCTGGTTTTGATGCAAAAGGTGACACTGTGTGTCCATTTGCATGTCATTTCCCAGAATCTCTTGCTGCAGTGGAAGTGCTGTGTACTGGGTGATAATGGTGAAAGGTGGGGTTGCAGACCTGCCTAAGACATGCAAATGAGCATACAGGAATATTTGCTATATGCTTTGCTGTGGAAGTTTTTTGTCACTTGTTTTACTCACCATAACTTACTAAGTATATATATATATCTATATATATATCTATATATATCTATATATATATCTATATATATACCGAGCTAAGTTATGGTGAGTAAAAAAAGTGACAGAAACCCTCCACAGCAAAGCAAATATGCAAATGTAAATACAACTGTATGCTCATCTGCATGTCTTAGGCAGGTCTGCAACCAGAAGTGCGGCACCGCAATGGGCACCAGGTTTTCACCAAGCTATGCCAATCTATTCATGGCTACGTGGGAACAGGAACAGATTTGGAGTGGTAACCCCTTTGGTGCAAACCTGGTGCTCTGGAGAAGATATGTCGACGATGTGCTGTGCGTCTGGAGAGGTACGCAAGATGAACTAACCCAGTTCCAAAAACATTTAAACGCCAATTCCTGCAACATTAGATTCACTTTTAATAGTGATCCAGTGTCTATTAATTTTCTAGACCTCACCTTGTATGTAGAGAACAACATAGTACACACGAAAACATATTTCAAAGAGGTGGATGCCAAAACATATCTTTTGGCATCCAGCCATCATCACCCTAGATGGGTAGACAACATCCCCCAGGGACAAGCTTTGAGATTAAAGAGAAACTGTTCTCAAAAGAATATATATGAGGAACAGGTAGGAGAATTGAAGAACAAATTTTTGGCACGGAAGTATAACAAGAAAAAAGTGGAAGTGGCCATTGAGAAAGTTAATCAGGTAGATAGAACAACATTAGTTGATACAGACCGTAAGAAGATAAAAAAAGAAAGAGAGGGAGAATTCATACCTTTTATCACAAAATATAATAGTATGGCCCCTGAAATAGTGAAAACCCTTAGGAAACATTGGGGAATTCTCCAATGAGACCCCATTTTACAGTCATTTCTACCATCACAGGCACAAATCATATATAAGAAAGCCAATAAATTGAAGGCTTCATTGGCACCGAGTTGTCCTAATGATAGATCAAAACATAAAACAATCACTTGGCTATCTGATTTTAAAGGTTATTTTGTGTGTGGTAAGTGTGTGGCCTGCAATTACAGTGAAAAATGTGGTCAGTTTCATTCCACTGTTACGAACAGAACCTATGAAATTGGTTCATTTATTAACTGTAAAAGCAAGTTCTGTGTGTATCTCCTACAATGTCCTTGTGGACTTCAATATGTGGGAAGAACGGGAAGACCACTTACACGTAGATTAGCGGAACACATTTATAATATTAAAAGAGCCATTTCAGATTGATCCATAATCAGAATCCTAACGGTCTAATCTGTAAAGGGATAGATTGCCCCAAGCCCAATTGGAGGGGAGGTGACAGGTTAAATAATTTGTCTAAGAAAGAAAGTTTTTGGATCTACACTTTAAAAACCCTTGCCCCTAAGGGTCTAAATATAGAGTTTGACTTGGCTTCATTTTTAAAAGATTAACATTTGTTGCATATTTGTCATACAGCATATAAGGTTGGTTTGATGCATATGTATGTTTTTATTGTGACAATCACCAGTATAGTTGTAAGTTTGTTATGTAGATGTGCCTCTGAATCCCAGGGTGTTGTTACCCTCAGATACACATTGTAATGTAACAGACAGGAATGCACTATTATGGGATTAACATGTAATTATCACTTAAGGGGTTAATCATTCCTTGGGGGGTATATAGTAAGGGATCGCAAGTAGTTCCTTATTCCTTTGAGAAAGTGACGTCCCTACGTCACGAAACGCGTTAGGGTGGGAGGAGCTAGAATTTGCCTTCAGCAGTGACTGCAGAGGTGCGCAGTTTGTCAGACCTGTTGGTTGTATACCGGAACGCAGCCCAACGGGGGGGAGAAACGCAGGCGCACCAGACCGGCTGAGGTTAAGCAGGGAGAGAGCATACCTCAACCGGAGCAGTTACGGGAGTAAACACCTCAAGTTGCGGACGGCAATCTCGTGACATTTCATACCGCATGTATTCATGTGAGTTCATGTAAGTGAATTTTAATGCTTGTTTTAGGCTTGTTTTAGCCGTGCTTTTTAGGCTTGTTGGAGCCATTTTTATTAAATTTGTGACAACCTTTTGCAATTGTCCATTCTCCTTCTCTGGGGGTCCGTGTGTTTTGGGTGATTCTGGAATCACTGAATTTCAAGAGATAGAGGAAGTACCCGGGGGATTCGTGGCACAGGTGGACTGTGAAGGGATTAAAGCACAGATTGTCTCCACTGTATCCTGAAAGAGACACTCCTGTAAGTAGACTCAGTCTACATTGGGAACTTTATATAAGGGGAAACCATTAGAAATCAGTAGTACTGCGCAATGTTGTGCCCCTTTATCATTTCCAGGTAGATTGGGAGGCTGCAGCAGTGAAGAAAAACCACAGACATCAACTTCAAGTTTTGGACTCTGGGAGATTTTCAAAAGACTGAGTTTGTTTCTTATGGACATAGTGATATTCTAAGCGCCAGGTATCCTTTTTCCATCATCGTATTATTGTATGCAGGTTTGAGATAATTTATGGGTCTCATCAGGTCTCATCAGTGTGGGGCTTATAAACTCTATATAATAGTGCGTCTGAGATCAGATGGATTCTAAGGAACCCCAACCCTATCTAATAGTGTGTCTGTGATCATATGCCTTTTAAGTTCATCTGTATTTGGTAATATTTAAAAATGACCTGCATATTGCAGGGAGCACTTTAGGGATTCCCAGGGAACTCAAGGCTTCCGACTAGGAAGTGGAACCCTCTGTGGAAAAAACACTTTCTTACGATAGTATTTCTCCTTTTCAAACATCCAAATCCACATGCTATTTGTTTCTGCTGCTTTCTACATGGCCTTGTTCCTTTGACATATTTTGAACACTACTACTGTTGTTCTTCAGTTTTACTATTAATGAGCCTACTAGTATAGTACTGTACTACCCTCCTCAATCTCACTCCTTTTTTATTTTGTTATTTTTTTTAATAATAATAATAAAAAAAAATACAAAACAACCATAGAAAGTAAAAAAAGTTTCAATAAATACCACAATTCTTTTTTCTTCAAATGTTAAAATAATTGTTGACTATATCACAGTTTTAAAAAGTTATTTAAATTACAGATGTTGTGAATCTCTACTATTACTATTCAAGGGAACCCTGCATTACTGACCGTTGATTCCCAACTATCACATCAATCATTGACATAGTAAATGATACCCCTCGTTTTTATTTGTTATATTTGATTAATAACTTTTTTAAATTTTAAAGACTGCATTATTGGACTGTTTCAAATTCTTATTCAATATGCTAAATTGCATTTACTTTCCTTTATCAACAATCATTGATAGATAATATGAATGACTTTTCTTTGCATATTACATTTTCATTATGATTTTTTTGCACACAAAGGCTCATTACCTTCAACAATAGAAATTAATTTGCAATATCACAAATTGCATATTATTTAATTAATTAATCATAGACATTAAAGGACAAGGCACTTAAATTAAATGTCGGATCGTGTGAGGCCTCTGCAACGTCCCTTACCTTGTCTTTGGTGACACGTCGTCGTACAATGCATAAAATGATACTGCAGGGTCACGTGACATCATGTTGCCATGGCAATGTGATATCACGTGACCCCGCAGAATCATTTGACGCAGAAGATAAAGTAAGGAGGAGGGCGCGAGCAGGGGGGAGCGCAGGCAGGGGGGCATAGCGGGGAAAGTTTGCGCTCCCCATGGTTAGGGAACAGTGCCCCTTAGCTTAGAAGAACCACTAATGAGTAGAAATGCCACTTCTCACCCTTTGCCATTAGAAGGAAAAGTAATGTGATGGCATCATGGCTTGTGAGCCCTAATATAGGGACTCATAGGACCATTGCATTGAGTTGGCTGTACCAGCAAGACTCACATTTTATGCACATCAGGCCCCCATACACATTACTTAAGGGGTCTTGAGCACTGAGGAGGGCTGTGCGCTGACAACAAGACACAAGGGGACCAGACCTCTATGCCTGGACACAGAGGACGCAGGACCCTGCCAGAGGCTTGACCCTCAAAGCAGACAACTATCCAGACTCTGGGGACTGACATGAAAGGCCACCTGTACTGATGTACCTTTTGAGGCTTTGAGGTGATAGACTGGGTCTAAATACGGGTAACGCCAAGACTTGCATACGTAACGTCAAATGATTGTGCTGATCCCCTGAGGAGTACAGGAATATCCATTGAACTTTTGGCGCCAGGTTTTTTTCTTTGTTTTCATATTTTCTGTTAGTACTGACAGTAATACTAGGCAGCCACTGTATTTTGCTTTTTTTACTTGTCACATTGGTGTTTTAATCTTGTTCACATTTTTTCTTTTTTCACAGTGTCAGAAGAACAATACACATCCATTATTGATGGTCAAAATAATTCTCTGTTCTGTACTCACAGACCCTATAGTAAAGGACCAGGCCAAAGAGTGACAGAAAGTAAAAGTGGTCCTGAGGTTTTTTAGTTTTACATTTAAATTGGGACTGAACCAATTGCTTTCATAGTGAGGATGGAGAGGACAAAGGATCTCCATTGTAACACACTTCAGGAGGTGCAACTAAAGGGACAGGAACATTGGCTTGCATGGAGGCTGATGATATCAAGAAGTGGGTGTGGCCACGTAGCATGGTGTTGTTCCAGGTAGGCGAAGTGCAATGACGGATTTGGTTTAATCCGCTTTCCGTGGATTAATGTCAATCCGTTGCGGAACGATTTAAAACTTAATCTGCGCATCGTGGATTCCCATGTATTTGTGTGATCGGATTACTCTGTTTGATACAACTTTATTCTGTGAGAATATTAGTCATAGGACTCAGTTGTGCTTCTTAGGACTGCCCATTTCTGGGCATATAGTGTTGTTACTAGCTTTTGATAGCTGCTTTTGCTGCCATTTGTATCATTATACCCTGTTGGGAGATTATTATTCTTAGTGCGTTTTGGTACTTCCACCATTACTTCAGCCTGGTTATTGCTTTTAATTTAGAGACTTCCTGTTATTACAGGGGTAAGGGAAGTACCTGGATCATAGTGGTCTTTGGGAACGGGCCAGAAGAAGGGGCTAGGAGCCCTGAAACGTTGTCCCCTTACTCCCCTGTTTTCCCCCTCCAACCTTCTCTTTTTCCCTTACCTTATCTCCCTCTTCTACGTATCCTTCTACGTACACAACCACATTAGTTACCTATATAAGCAGAACAAAGAGTGCCTATTGCACTTACACAACAGGTGCCTTTTTCAGTAAAAGCAAACACCCACGAACAACCATTGTGTGAGGAAAAAGTGTATCAAGATAGAACAGCAAGAGATTATTGTGTGTTCTATGGCACCCATTAGATATTCAGCATATCACTTATGAGGTTCATGAATTTTATATAGAGAAACATTTGTTCGATGTGCAAATACATAGAGAAATACATTGATCCAATGTTATTCATTTAGTATTATACAGAAAGCTAATTGAATATTTGAATGCATTGTAATCAGCCTGCTTGTGGTCAACAAGCAGCGTTGTCATCAATGAGGTAACTATTCAAAATAATACTTGATAACATAAAACTAATGCATGCTGAAGTAATGACAGCTATAATTACAACTTTACCCACCACAACACCTACAACCTGCACAGCAACACCTTAACAAACAGCAGAAGAAAGCCTATAGTCAACTTCTGGCATGGGCTCCAAATTCATGGACCTACAGTAACACATTCAGTCTTTACCCATTTAGGCTACAACCAAACAGTGCAGATAATGTATTTTCTATTTTTCCATCTATTCAAAATAAACACATTGAAAACACTCAAATATGTGTTTTCTCTGTTCTGGCACTGCTACATATATTGGTTTTTATGCGAATGAGTACTTGCATAACAACCCACTACTAGTGAGAAAACACGAGGCCTCTAAATACAAATAGTTTTTCAGATTATTAATTTATTTATTTTTAAAACATGAGGTACAGTGATTAATGCTTCATGACTACAATTAAAAAAAAAAATTAAAAAAAAGGTAAACTTGTAGAAAATACAAGTGTGAAGTTGTGCCAAATCAAAATTATATATATAAGTTCTAAAATGTCTGAAAGAACACAAACAAAATCGTCTTTTGGTTTACTGTATAGATACTGTAGATAGTCAGGTAATGTCATCCTTTTTCAGGCTATTCAGAACTTAAAATGTATTGAAAAGCACTTGAATAAAAAGATGTGCAAGATTTTTTAATGTACATACAGTATCACATTTTTATATCACATGGAATCAAAAATCCATTGCTTAGCAAAATCATTACCTAACAAACATGGTTAAGACTTACAAGAAGTCTTTAATGAATACAGCAAGATTTGTATTCAAGTTATATCATCGTCTTGTTCTTAAAAAGTCCATTCTTTCATTGTAATCAATAAACCCTGGAGTGCTTCTCGTGAACCTAAAAATATTTCTATCACTTTCTCTTATTTGATTAATGCAAAGTGTGTTAAACCTATGGTTTGGACTGGTATAACTGTGGCATATGGGTATAACATTAAAATGTTTTATTTTGTTTTGTTTCTAATGTCACTGCATACATTTAGGATATAAAATGGAAGAAATGTCCCTAGTTACACATCAATGTATGGAAAGTTATTCTGACATCTCCAACATGTAATTTGAATAAGCTAGTGTTCTTAGCCTTGTTCCACTGCTAGAAAGCTAGAAAATGTAGGTTGCAAATAACAATTTTTGTTATATGTACAGTATTACCGAAAAATAATTGTTCATGTGAGAGTAGACCCAGAGAAAATATTTTTCAGGGGACCCATAGTCATCAAGGATAGCAAATATATGACAGGAGTAATCAAAACGTGATCCACATTATCTCAGACAAATCAGCAATATCTTCCATTAAAGTTAATGGCAGATACCGCATGTTCAGCTGACAGCGTGGCTCATGTTTTGATGATTGCCAGTCATAGAGACTTCACCGCCACGATCTGTACCATCCCCACATTTATTTATGGAATCTCTGAAATTCGCACAGAAATATTTTTCCTAGTAACGAGGATACAGCAACGAATATTAGCTGGGCTAAAAACTCTTACAAATAAAAGTATCCTACTTCAAATAGTATATATGTATGTAATAACGTATAACTTTATTTATATAGAGCCATCCATGTACATAGTGCTTTAAAGCAGTAATATACTGTAGTGCCGACGAGTATTCTAAAACAAATCTGGGGCAATCACCAACAAGACCCAGGTACATGCTTGGTACATGCTGGGTACATGCTGCAACATTTCAGTGACATTTCTGCAGACAGACTAATGGCCCATCGGATTAACAGCGGGGGTCCCTGGCAGTCCCATTCAAACAGAATGGGACTGCAAGGGACCCCTGCAGTGTTAATCCGTTGGGCCATTAGTGTCTGCAGAAATTTCACTGAAATGTTGCAGCATGTACCCAGCATGTACCCAGCATGTACCTGGATCTTGTTGGTGTTAGCCCCAGATTTTCCAAGGTAAGTTTTAGAATACTCGTCTGCGCACCTGTAGGTGACAATATAGGAATACATGCTTTTACATAAAAGTAGACATTAGGAAAGGGAGCCCTTGCCCCAAAGTGCTTACAATCTGTGGTAAGTACGGGGAACTTAGAGAAACAGTAGGAGTGTGTTATGGTATGTCTGTCCGTAATGAGTCAAGGTAAATGTATATAAGGCACACAGTATCGGCCTACCAATAACAGACCTACCCAAATGCTTAATCAAAAAGCTGTGTTTTAAGATGGGCCTCAAAGGTGGAGAGAGAGGATGCTAGTCGATATTAAGGGGAAGGGCATTCCAGAGGTGTGGGGTAATGACTATGAAGTTTTATGCAGGATAAGGTTTTCGATGCAAAAAGGTGGACTGAAGAAATCTTTGAGCAGAACCCAGGAGTCAGGCAGGTGTATAGTTAGACAATAAGGCGGAGATGTAAGGAGCAGCAGAGGTGTATACAGCCTTAAATTAGAATTTTGCAAGTAATATGGGCTTAAATTAGAAAATCAGAAGAGGGATTTTAGCAGGAGATGAAAGACAGATTTTGAAGAAAATTAAGTGTTTATATTAGTTGCGTTTAGGATAGATTGAAGGGGTTACAGGTGAGAGGCAGGAAGGTCAGACATTAGAAAGTTACAAAAGTCGAGACAGGAGAGAATTAGGGCCTGTGTTAGAGTTTTAGCATTAGAGGGACATAGGAAAGGGCATATCTTTGCAATGTTACGGATGAAAAATTAACAGTTTTCAGCAACATTGTGAATATGAGAGGAGAATGTGAGGGAGGAGTCAAATGTGACACATAGGTGGTGTGCTTGTGAGGCTGAGTGTATGATAGTGCTACCAAAAGTAATGGAGAAGTCAGTGGGGTCAGGCTTGGGGGGAAGTATGAGTAGCTCTGTCTTTGACTTCTTTAGTTTGAGTTGGTGGAGGGCCAGACAGGATGATATAGCAGATAGACATTCATAGACTTGGTCAGTACAGCAGGTGTAAGGTCATGGATTTAAAGATACATTTGTATATCATCAGCATAGTGGTGGTATTTGAACCAGAGAGATGTGATAAGGTCACCTTGAGAAAGAGTGTAAAGAAAAAAGAGAAGAGAGACGCCTGAGGTACCCACAGAGAGATTGAAAGAGTCAGAGGAAGTGTTAGCAAACACTGCAAGTACAATGGGAGAGGTAAGAGGAAATCCTGGATAGACCTCTGTTGCAAGTTTCGGGAGTACGCAGAATGTGAAGGAGAAGAGGGTGGTCCAAAGGATGAAAAGCTGCAGAGACGTCAAGTAATATAAGTAGGATGTAATGACTTTGGCCTTTGGAAGCATGAAGGTCATTAGTTATTTTGAGGAGGGCTGTTTTGGTGGATTGAGCAGTGTGTTAGCTGGATTATAGAGGGTCTAGGAGAGAATATAAGGTAAGTGTAATGGATGTGCTCGCCACAAACCAGGACTGGACCGCGAGGCTGAGGTGAGGATAGAGAAAAAACGACCTGACCTGTGGGTAGCCGGGTCGGAGATAGCAGGATAAACGGTATCCAGGCTGAGGTCAAAGCAGACGGCACTCGAGCAATGGTTGAGTTCACAGGCTGAGGTCAAGGTAGGTGGCACAGGAGTGATGTTCGAGGTCACAGGATGGGGTAGGTACCAGGAAAGGCTTCAGTGTATGAGCTTCAGCATAGGTGCTTCAGCACAGTGAAGGCGAAGACTTCTGGAAACAGAGAAAAAACTTCAGCATAGTGGCTTCAGCACAGGAATGGCCTCTGGATGAAGAAGGTTTCAGGAAAACAGGAAGCTTCAGCACAGGAACTGCCTCTGGATGGAGGAGACTTCAGGAAACAGGAAGCTTCAGCACAGGGGCTTCAGCACAAGAAGGCAAAGACAGGCAAAGCAGAAGTGCTTGTGACAAGCACAGGTTACAGGAAAGAAAGTCCTCAAGGTATAAGACAGGTAGGTTAAAGCTGGCTGTTTTTGTGTAATGGTGTAGCTGTTGCACACTTTATCGAGGTAGAAAAGGCACCAGAGTGGACGGAGGAGTTGAACATACAATATGTGTGAGTGTAGGGATATTAATGGGGTCAATAGGGCAAGTAGTAGAGGGAGAGGATCAGGAGTAACACCCTCCTCTGTGATTGAAGAAAAAGAGTCAAGGAATGCAGGAGGAGATAAGAATATGAGGAAGATACAGAGGTGATGCCTTGATGATTGGAATTCACCTTTAGAAGCAGATTGTCACAATTTGGAGCTTCTAGAATTGGCCCCTTAGTCTTGGCTATGTTATAGGTACACTGAAATACTGTACATATGAAGGGATATTTCCATATACAGTACCTGTATTGACTACAAATATTCTTTTTTGAACACCACTATGGTATATGTTTTAATCTATCAACTAACTAAATGTTCATTTGTATTTGGATTAAGATTTTTTTTATCTAACTTTACCAGGCACTTTAGAAAGGTATTAATCTATGAATGATTTAAATGAATTTGCCTTGTAATTACATGTACCAGGCAAACATCAATTGAAGAAGTGATTCCATTTACTGTAATCATTTGTTCATAAGCAAAAGTATACACGTTATCTTATATTTTCTTGCCACATTTTCTTCCTTGTTCTCTCACTTTTTAGATATTTATTTGCAATGTTTCTAATTATATCAACTATCCACTAAAGGTATCAACTGTAATTTATCTACATAACCATTTGCTGGTTTTCTGTACAAATCACGTATTCTTTGTTGCCATGATTTGTGTGTGTCAAAAACACTCAATATCTTAACAACCTTATAATACACAGTGTTGGTGGTTCTATTATATTTATTTTATTGAAATTAATGTAACATCTAAAGAGTGGGACAGGGGATATTAGACTCAGTTAAGCAACTGAGTTCTGTTAAATAAATACAGTGAAATATGTCTCTTCCTTTAATCTTGGCTACACTGTTACCTTTATCTCTTCACTCTTTTCTATTTGGCAACAAAGAATATCATTTGTTTCAGAAATGTCACTAAATGTTAACTCTATTTCAAGCAAGTGCCTCTAAAGCCAGCTTCTTTCATCAACATGTAGCCCTTTTTCCTTATTACTATACGGGTCTACTGATGCTGTATATACGTGTGGCTCACAGAGATCTGAGCCTCCGCTAACTGGGAGCCTGGGGCAACAATAAGTAACATGGCAGCACCTCCACTTGCCCAGGATCCCCGCTGTGTAAAATCCCCCTGGACAAGAATAACAATAACAATCCACAACTCTGTAACCTTTACTATATACTTGTGGCATGAATACCCATATACTGCATATAACATTGAACACCATATAAACATATATCATATATGGCAAGTAATATTACATAGAACATATGAACTTCAACAATTATATAACTGTATATCAGTAGTCCAGGCTGCACACCACTGTGCAAGTGTCTTTCTCCCACCAACGTGTGCACCCCACACCGTGTCCAATGTACTGGACCAGTTCCTTGGTCACTTAACCCCCAGTGTCCCCAAAGAATCACCCACAAGGCATAATCCATGCCTGCAGGTACTGGTGTTGGTGCACTTATAATAATACCTGCCGGGCGCTCCGGCACCCGGTCGCTGATACTTCAAAAAGGATCCGCAGATCCAGTGTCGTCTCTCACGAGTAATTCGTCACGATCAGGGAGGTCTCTCACAAGTCTTGACTCCGCTCTGTAGTCTGATCCCAAACTACCGATCACCAGGCAGCACAGGAAGATACTTTGTCCCTGACTGCCACTATGCATAAAAGAGTGAAGTCCCTATATAGGGCGGTTTCCTGAAGTTCCACAAGCTAGTGGTGAATCAGGGCCTGTACTGGGGCCAAGGGGGATATCCTGGCCTATGCAGTGGTTCACTGACCCCCTGCACTACACACCTCCTCTCCCCTTGCTCTTTCAGGACTCACTGGCTAGCGTTGTCTCTGCTCACACTTCCCTTTCCTGTCTGCCAGCAACCCTCACACCCTATTGGCTGCCTTGCACCCTGTGACGCTGCTGAGGCTCATGGGAATTGTAGTCATAGCTCAGAGCCTAAACAGGATTGGTCCTGCTTCACGCGCTTTTGTCCTGCACCTGCGCAAACCATCTCTAGGGACAGCTGCAACTATCGCGCTACTGCACATGCGTGAACCATGCACAACATTGCGGTGCCCTGACCCAACACCTCCGGGAGTCCCCGGCGACGCGCCCGCCCTGGCAGCTCCCACTAGCACCAGGGTAATAAGGGGTGGTACCGGCGGACCTGGCTACATACAGTACTAGATATTTTCCAAAATCTTGTCCAGTCATTCCACAGAATGTTCATCTAGTCATTGGCTCGCACAGTCATGGCACTGGTCGATCCAAGACCTATACTTAAGGGCAAAAGTAACATAGAGAATGATGATTTTATATATATATATATATATATATATATATAATCAAAAAATAAATAGATGATACCGTTCTGTGGCTAACGAAATGCTTTTATTTGTGCGAGCTTTCGAGATACACTGATCTCTTCTTCCGGCGATGTTACAATGAATGAAGCAAGGATAACTTAAAAACAGTGTCTCTTGGAATGTTATCTGTGCTGTTCCTTCCCCCGTGTGGATGTGTTTTATGGCTAGAGGTGTCAAAGGGTAACTGAAAGCAAGTGAAGAAAGAGTGTGTATGTGTATCAGTGTGAATAAAAATGAATGGAGAGCCCACAGTATAAACAGTGCTCTACACAAGGTGTGATACACATACACACTCTTTCTTCACTTGCTTTCAGTTACCCTTTGACACCTCTAGCCATAAAACACATCCACACGGGGGAAGGAACAGCACAGATAACATTCCAAGAGACACTGTTTTTAAGTTATCCTTGCTTCATTCATTGTAACATCGCCGGAAGAAGAGATCAGTGTATCTCGAAAGCTCGCACAAATAAAAGCATTTCGTTAGCCACAGAACGGTATCATCTATTTATTTTTTGATTATTGAAGCTCGGCTAACACGGTACTGATACCTCTACATGTATATATATATACATATATATATATATATAAAACAGAAATAGCCGTGTTAGTCCAGTTGTGATAGTGCAGAATAAATGAGTTCTTCAGTATTAGGTGATACTTTTTTTATTTGGACACACAATTTATGTCATAGGACAAGCTTTAGAGAGTTTTCCTCTATTCTTCAGGTCAGTATTGCTGACCTGTAGAAGAGAGGAAAACTCTCGAAAGCTTGTCCTATAACATAAATAAATATATATTACACTGTATAACCCATTTAAAGTTATGGTGGGTGAAAAGGGCAACAAAAAACCTCCACTGTTAGCATATTGCCAATAAAGAATATCACTTGTGAGCACATTCACATGTCTTAGACAGGTCTGCAACCCTGCATTTCAACCATTATCACCTAGCATACAGTGCTCCCATTGCAGCAAGGGATTCTGGGAAATGACATGCAAATGAGCACACAATGTGTCACCTTTTGCCTGGAATATCCATTCACATGGAGCCCATTTAAGCTGATGCATCGCTGTTCACACAGCTTTTAAGCACAGCATGGGACTAGCAAAGCAAGTACAAACCACTCACAGGCACGTTATAACATTGATGGATATCATCAGTGTGAGGTTGGTTAACACTTGCTTTGAAATATTTCTAGGCTGGGTAGGTATATCTATATCTATCTATATCTATATCTAAATCTATATCTAAATCTATATGGGATCTATCTATCTATATATCTATCTATCTATCTATCTATCTATCTATCTATCTATCTAAAGTTGAGATATCTGTACTGTGTTAGCTGAGCTTAATAATCAAAAACGAATAGATGATACCATTCTGTTGCTAACGAAATGCTATTATTTGTGCGAGCTTCCAAGATACACTGATCTCTTCTTCTGGCGGAGTTACAATGGATAGAGCAAGAAAGATTTTTACTTAAAAACAGTGCATCATAGAATGTATCTGACTGAAGCCTATCCCTCCCCCTGTGCAGTATGCAATTTATTATCATACAGACAACTTCATAATCTCAAGAAAATGATGGTGAGGAGTACTTGGTCCTCCAGCAATGTGGTGTACCTCATACACATACACATACTCTTACATCACTAACATTCAGGGACCATATTACACCTTAAGTCATAAATCTCACTGCAAAGGGACAAGGGATAGCTTCAGTCAGATACATTCCAGGATGCACTGTTTTTAAGTAAAAAAAATATTTTATCTCTATAGTCTATTTGTTATTTATTTTATATATATATATATATATATATATATATATATATATATATATATATATATATATATATATATATATATAGCAAAGGACTGCGCTTAGGTATAGTGTGACAGTAACAAAATCAAGTGCAATAATAAAAAATGTGTAAAATAAAAAACTAGAATATAAATATATCTAACTGTGCAATCAATATATCACCAAATGCATAAATAGTTATAAAAGGTTATAAAATGCTGTGGACCCAATAACAAACTTTGTCAGAGTTCCTCTGGAGTCCAAATAAAGTCCAAAAATTCAGGAAACAGAAAAGAACTAACAGGAAAAAAGGCTGCTTCTTTTAAAGGGCACAACGACCTCCCTCTCCACCTGCATAGAAAAGAAAAGAAAAAATCGCCCAATCCTAGTGCATTACTGTGCAAAAAATGGTTTAATTTCCAATAAAAGACTCATAAAATGAACTCACAAACATAAAAGGTAAAAAAGCATTGTATGAGTTATACTCATGCTCCAAAGGAACTGGAAGCGCTGTTGCACTGCTACTCTGCTCTGTGGCTCCCCCGGATCCAGTACAGCCCTCGTGTATCTCTGCCAGCAGGAACTCACGTCATCAGGCTCGTCTCAGTATTCTTTCCCTGGGAACAAACTACCAGATAGTCTAGGTTCCCACCGGGGACAGTGTTTGCGGCAGAATAAACAGATGACGTCACGCCGTGCACGGAGATGTTCAAGCAGGAGAATGTAAAGCAGAAAACGCAAACCAACGCTGACAAGATCCACAGCACACCTGGCCCTACGCGTTTCAACAGCTAAACTGTTTTCATCAGGGGATGGACTATGGGTGTGTTAAACACATATATATACACCCACATATCCAATTAACTATGCAAAGATAGATTAGAAATCGGGTGTAAGCAATTAACATAATAAAATTCAATATGATACCTCACACATTAGAAAAACTTATATGCAGTTGTATATTTAAACTATAATAGTCTTGGTCTTACATGAAATAAACTTATAATAATGTATAATACATAATATAACCAAGCTTGCACTTGTCATTGTCTTTGTGAAGTAAACAGACCATAAAATATCTATATACAATAAATATCTGAAATCAACTGAGTAAACAGTAAAAAGACTATTTTTGATGTTATCAATATTTAGCTTGAGGAGATTGGACTTGATAATAATACTAGGTCTATAATCTAAAAAAATATAATAAAAGATAAAGAATACAAAATTAGGAAAATACATCCTAAAACAAATGTAACCTAAAAGAAAACAAAATCAACAATTAATCAAATAAAAATAGAAGGAAAACAAGAATATATATATATATATATATATATATCAGTATAAATAATAGAAATATTAATACAATAATGAAATAAATACAACATGTGTTAAATATATCTTTCAGATAATACAGAATAATCTAATCGGTAAGGTATTAAATGAACACAGAAGAAAAAGGGGGAAGTACCTAATTCATATGTATGCATATATGTACTCAATATGAGTGTGAGAATACACTCAAAGAAACAACGAGGAAAGGGCCAATATATGTGTATATAAAGAAATTAATTGTCTCATAGAATACCCCAAGGAAAGATAGATGAGCAGATAGCACATGTATCCAAGATCTACAGAGTCTCTGACCTAACCAGGCTGTGCAATACAGTCACTAACACCTCACTTCTCATATTGTGAGTTGAAATAGTGATATAAATAATCTAAATATAAATGTATAGTGATTATAATAAAAATCGTGATTTAAACTTATATGTGATTGTATATCATTACCACCTTGTGTAGGTATCAATGAGGTGACCTATAATTTATAATATGTGAACAGTATATGTGAAAAAACATTAATGAAAACTACATGATATGTAGTGTCTAGTGTTAATAAATATAAATCATATCTCCATATGAATTGACCCGAAGGGAACATGTCTAGCATGTTCAACCCAGACCTCCGTGTCGATCCACATGGGGAACAAAGACCACTACGCAAAAGGGAAGAAGAAAGAGGGGAAACCAAATAAATCCCAGGATTCATACGACAGTGCTAATGTCAATAAAATCATTCAGTCCTTCTGGACTGAGTGTATTTAATACATAGATCCAGTGAGTCTCTCCTAAATTAAGAAGTTTATGCCTGTCTCCACTTAGAAGTGTTGAACTGATAGCCTCAATACCCATAACTTTTAAAGAAGAAGGATCCTTATTATGTTTTAGATTGCAATGTCTAGATAGACTATGTGATTGTATTCCATGAATAATATTTCGACGATGCTCTAAAAATCGTGTTGCCAGGGCCCGTTTGGTCCTGCCAATATATTGAATCCCACAAGGACACATAATGGCCTAATGATAAAAGTGGACACACAGTTAATGTAACCCTTAACTTGATGTATTGATCCATTTGAATGAGATCTGATAGTATTAGATTTGTACAGATGTTTACACGTCAGGCATCTCGGACGGTTACAACAAAAATTCCCATCTTTTATACTTATACTCGGAATAACATCAGTATTATTCTTTAGTTTTTTTAGTCTACTAGGTGCTACCATAGATTTTATATTTCTTGCTTTTTGAAAGACAATTGGTATTTGTGAGGGTAATTTCTTTCCTATGATGGAATCACTGAGTAGGATCTCGCAGTGTTTATTAAGAACGTTTCTTATTTTTTGAGAGGCACAATTGAATTGAGTAATAAAGAGGGGTGAACCAATCTGATCCTGATTTGATACAGTTGTTTTCTTTTTCCTAGAAAGTATGTTAGTTTTTGATTTTTCCAACAGCATATGTCTATCAAGTCTACCCACTTGTTTATATGTCTCCTGAACTGTGTGTCTATTATATCCTTTGGCTATAAATTTGTTTACCAGAATGTCCCCCTGGGCCAGGTAGTCAGAGTCCAGAGAACAATTTCTCCTGATTCTAAGGAACTGGCCCCTGGGGACGTTCTCCAACCACTTATGATAGTGATTGCGGGTATGATGCAAATATGCGTTTGTAGATACCTTCTTAAAAAATGTTTTTGTGACAATCTGGTTCTCATTGTTAACCCTCAGTTCTAAATCCAAGAAATTAATTTTACACTTGTCTATTTCAAATGTGAACTGTAGATCCATTTGATTGTCATTAAACGATGTAAGAATATTGGTGAAAGTATCCTGATCCCCATCCCAAATGAAAATAAGATCGTCTATGAAACGGCCATAGAACACCAAGCCCTCCCCCAGCCTAGGACTCAGGGAGCAATGCAGACGCAGTTAGCATCCTCCAGGAACAGTCATCATGTGCAAATGGTTCTGGGCAGGGCATAATAAGGCGGGGAGCCATGTAGAAGATACTATCAGCATCTAGAATCCAAGGTACTGAGTTATGTAGTGTATGCGCTCTTACTAGCAGCACAATGCTCACCCTACGCGTTTCTTCACGTTAAGTGATTTCATCAGGGGATTCACATCATAGGTTCAATTAGTTCACTGATACATCATAGCCCAAACAGGGGCTTTATATTTACATATTAGTACATTATTATATTTACCAGACTTATAGGTGCAGTCTTTTATCTATCAGTATATATATATATATATATATATATATATATATATCTCAATGTTGAAAATCAATCACCCCAGTGTACAGCTGCGTTGCCCCAAAGGCGGACAGCCTGATGGGCTCCCAAGAGCTACTCCCCTCTGCACAAGACCAGCGTGCTAAGGGTTTACATTTGCTTATACTTTGTGGAACGTTAACCCCACACACTGGAATGTTAATGAGCCAAGAGGACACAAATAACTTTTTGTTCTCAGCTGCACTGAAAATCAACCACCCCAGTGTACCTCTGCGCTGCCCCAAAGGCAGGCAGCCTTTGGCACAGCCGAAGGGCAGTGATGTTAAAATTATGTTAAAGCTGCTCTATTTCAATCGGAAAATCACAAGACCTTTATCCCCTGTACCCAATTTTCCAACTGTTATCTGTCCATGAAATGTCTGTGAATTGACTGTTTAATCCTGTTCTTTTAATGTAACCATGTATTTTTATAACTCTGTGCCCAGGACATACTTGAAAACGAAAGGTAACTCTGAATGTATTACTTCCTGGTAAACCATTTTATAAAATTAAAATGTAACTATAAAAGACTAATGTTAACAAATGTCTCAAATTACAAGACATACCATAGTTTTTAAAACCTTAATTTGGTGGCATTTACAGTAATCCTTCTTTCTTTAACATGTAGACAGAAAAGAGTTACAGTATACACAGAAGTTAAGGTGTGCTAAAAGATGAATGGAATATACTGTAATTTATTTTGATTGTACTTTGAATTTGCATTTCTTTTACGATAACAGTCTTTAGGTGAACAACAAATAGTAACCAGGAATAAAAACTTGAAACACTGAATAATTTCTTAACTGTTCAGACACAAATTAAGTTATGCTGAGTAAAAAAGTGACAAAGCCCCTGCCCCATACAGTAATCTGTAGAAAATGTATAGGATAGGTATCAGCATGAACACTAACAAGGATATTATGGATAAGTACTGTAGTAAATAAAAGTCCCTTATCCTTATAACTCAGTCAAATTAACTTAACAGCTGGACATTTTGAGTGAAAGACAGTTGTGCAAGTTTCACCTAATGGAAGGTCTCTCTCCTCTTCAATGTGAATAAAAATACAGTACTGTCAGCCATGGTCCCCCATGGCTGCAGCAAAGGAAAGGATGCTTGTAGCAGGAACAGCTACATTAAACAAGTGAGATCTAGAAAAGTGTCTGTAAACAGAAGAGTATAAGTAAATGAGGTACCAATAAAAATCTAGCAGAAATGAGATTAGCCAAGCAGTTCATGGCAGTCATCTTACAGAAGGACAGATCAAAACCATGCACATAGGTAAGAAACCAATAAGGGCCTTATCAGAGATGTTGTTAGGCAGGCAGAGGATAGGGTAGGTGGCTGGCGGCAGAAGGGTCGCAGCTTAATTGCAGGCAGGTGGATACAAGCATTGTCTTGTTAGTTCTCACAGTTAGGCTGTTGCATTGTGATTTCTGTCAGAAATTACTTCAGCTGGGAGACCATGAATTCTGAACATGCCCTCAATAATTAGCCATCTTTGTTATCGATCCATGGCAACAAAGAAAGTATTGTACCCTTGAGTGGGTGGGAGATCAATGATGAAGTCAACAGAAACAGACCCTCAGGGTTAGTTTGGCACCAGAAATGGTTGTTTAATGTCTAATGTTTTTTATTGTTAAGTTTTATGTCAGTCACAAGTCTAACAACTGTAGACATATTTAGAAAGGTCCACATTTATTTTGGGCTACCAAAATGAGCAACTTACTAACTCTTCTTCCTTTTGAACTTTTTGGTGACCTGCCGTTACATGTTTCAGAATTTCAAGGCAGAGTTCCCCAGAGGAAATAAAATTATGGTTTAATAGCACAAATGCATCCGATTTTCACTGCAAGGTTGAGAAATGTGTTTATGCTTATTTAGGGTATACTGGTAGCCAAAATAATTTCCAGAGAGTGGATATATGGCTGCTTTGAAATTCCTTTATGAAGAATATTGACAAAAGGAAATGCAGATATGTTAAATTAGCAAGAAGGAGCAAGAAACTTGTGGTTACACATTCCTAGACCTTATGTCAACATGACATTGAAACATGAAAAATAAAGCCCACTGGACCAGTTGAGTATTAAATATTGAGGCTTTCCACAAATACTAAAGCTTCTTATGATCTGTAATTACAGTAACAGATATAGAAGTACCTTTTAACAAGTGCTGCTTTTCCTCAAAAGCACATTTTATATCTTGTAGTTCCTTTCCCCCTACATCATAAGTAAGCTAAATCATTGATCATGTCGCTGGGATGACATAGCATCGACCTCCCAAAGAGCAAAACAGTAATGATGTGTATCTCAGGAGCTGTGAAACAACTTCCTTTGAGATTTTCAAAAGCATCTTGAGCTTGCTACTTCCATAGAAAAGGAACATTCTTTCATGTCAAGGCTGTAAGAGAAGCAATTAGCTGGAAAAAGAATTGAATGAAATGACAGCAATAACTGGCAAATCCATTTAACCGGTAGACACCTTTTACATAATTTACAGCTGGAAGTGTGAAAGAAAATGGTGCAAAGCCCTAATGCTAGATAAATG
Source organism: Ascaphus truei (assembly GCF_040206685.1). NCBI lineage: Eukaryota > Metazoa > Chordata > Amphibia > Anura > Ascaphidae > Ascaphus > Ascaphus truei. Next base: position 189,990,725 of record NC_134483.1, on the reverse strand, counting down.
TGTGTACTAAGAAGATAACTATTAGTGATAACTTAATGTATGTGAATTCACAAAAAAAAATATTAAATTGCACATGTGAAATAAACACAGTGTGAATGGGGGGCTGCCCAAAGAAATTCCTCTGTATGATTTAGATCAGATAGCATAAAAACAGGAAAAAAGTGACTTTCAGTAACCTCCAAAAAACATACTGTATTATGTCCAGAATTAAGAATTTAGTGAATATTTAATATGGATAAAACCATACCAGAGTATCCGGAATTGTGGATGACTCCAGATGACAATCAAATTAACATCAGGACATGTAAGGAGAGAATAACAAAGACAACTGTCGCTCCCTTTCGATGATGTCACATCCTTTCCAAAAATGTACTCTGCCACCTGGTTTAGTACAACCAACCAGATCGGGGATATACCATGTGATTCCTCACATTGTATATCTCACAATCTGATTGGTGGCAGGAAACCATGTGATGGCAGATATCTTGTTTTTGAAGCCTGTCACGGGAGACCAGTGCTTTTAACACAAAAATTACCCAGATCCTTTGATTGAACAAAATGTGAGATAAACTAAATTGTAATTTATTTACATAAGAAACACACACAGCTTAAAGTGCAAAATAATATGGATAAACACTTACTGGGGTGGAGAAAAACGAAATAAAATGTCCATGGAACTAAATTAACAAGAATCAAGTCTCTAGGCACCAATTCCCAGGAGTGGGGTTGGTGCGTAAATAGAGTCGTGTGACAGTCCTTGGCTAGGGGCGCTGCATGCAACTCCTGTTTCTCTGACGAAAGGAAACTTTTTGTTCTGTCCTTGCAGGATTCGTTTGGGAATCCTGAGTTCTAACGAACTCTTGGAGCGGGGTTCAGTCCTTAGTTACGATGGAATACATTGTACCGCACAATGTATCTCTTTACAGCATGTTGAATCTACCTCCTGACTGGGTGCACGACTTTTAAAGACACACAAAGCCTATTCTTACACTGTGCAGACAATTACTGCGTGGGAATTAACAATCCCACCTATTGGCACGCTCTGCCAGTGCTTCAGGGAGCCGGGCAGAGGCTTCAAGGTATGCAACGGTCATGCGCTAACTTCGCACCTGAGCCGCTTAGCATACCTAACCAAGATCCCTGCCCTGGCGAACTGAAGTCTACCCCTCCCCTGACATGTGGACATTTGCCAGGCACAACTGTTTACCCTTACTTCCCGGCATGTAACACTTTCAAATGTCGGTACCTTTTTAAGTCTGGACTTTCCAAGACACTCTGGAGTCGTCTCAGCATGGTGTCTTAGACCTCTGCACTTAAGATATGCATGAGTTTCTCACCGGAATGGCCGGTCATATACTGGACTTGCCTATTTCCAATGTATCCGCTGCCCTTCCTGCCTGAATATAAATGCCCTTGCTCTTTATAATTTTAATACACAAAAAGAGGGGGACTTTCATTTACTACTTTTCACAAAAGTTAATAACACATAAAACATAGCTGCTTTACTGTTGGGACCCCAGCAGTATCCACACCAATTTTCATCTTTCCCGCATGTCCCTATCTCAAGTTAGCTATCTAATTATGTGTGGTCTGTGGTTTAAACTTTCTTCCTGTCTGTGGTTTGGAGTTGACTCATTCTGCAATGCATGGAGCTAATTCATGACCGCAGCCATACTTATCCAATTAACCTGCAGGTTTGGGCTGGGACTCATTGTAGCAATGCACGGAACTAACCTAACTGCAACCACACTTATCCAATTGACCTTAATACCATGATGTAGTATTCATGGTTGCAACCCTCTGAACTAATCCATTAGCGGTGACCACAGTCATTCCATGTAGCTTATTTTAATGCGTGTGGTCCCCTTATCACTAGCAGGACACACACAGACAATTCTAATGAATTTACCGGCTCGCAACCAGCAGTGGGCTGCAGAGCTTACACTTCTCAGTTACAATATGACTCAGGAGCATCCAGCCGGGCATAATACCTTTATTTACTGGCCTGGGTATCCCTTCACCATCAGTGACATCATCTTAAAGGGTGGGAAGCACAGCCTTCCTGATTGGCTTTCCTCTCTTTACATGACGTCACATCCTAAAAAAAAAAAGCGGTTCTGTCACAATGTACATCGTCCAATAGGATTGTAGATGTGTCATTTGACAGTAATATGTGGCATCACAGGCCTTATATTAGACCTGTTCTCTCTCATTTGACATCAAGAAGCCATCAGGACCACTTCCGTCCCCTCCCCCCAGAATAGATTACAAGAATGATGAAAGAAGAAAAGAGATGAAAAGAAGAAGCAACTTACCTGACGCTGAGATCAGTGCGTCTTTGGTCGAGAGCTTCCTGAGACCCCCAGAATTGGAGGGTTAAGACATCTAAAGATAAGAAAACCTGTTGAATGTATGTTATTTTAAATTTTCAGGTTTTTTCATTGTATTTTTTTTTCTTTTCCCATTGATTGCCAATGTAATTATCTATGTCCATTCCCCCAACCCTCCAAAGCCTAAGGTACTGTAAACCTCTAGTCCTATTGTGAAGTGCTGTAGCCCATGTCATGCATGCTTTGTCTCCTCCAACCCCCCTAAAAAAATAGAAGATACTGTATAACAATGGACTGTACTGGTGTCATGGTATAATAATTTTTTTCTATTTCTGTTTTCTATTTCCTTGTCTGGAACTGGGCAAAGAATACGTGAAGGAAAAAAATCCCCTTGGTGCAGGAAACTCTCCCATCAATACTGCCAGGTAAGACACAGTGCTCAAATCCATGCATACCTTGTCTTTTCCCCCCAAAACCCCCAAAATCTAAGGTACTTTAAAACATCTAGTCCTACTGTAAAGTGCAGTAGCCCATGTCATGCATGCTTTGTGTCCTCCAACCCCTGCACACCCCAAAAGCAGAAGATACAAGACACTGTAGTCATAATGTACTGTTCCCCATGTCATGCCCTTTCTCAAGAAACACCCAAAAATCTGGTTTGGATAATGTACAGTGTGGTGTGATTGTAAATATATAATATTGTCTCTTTGTTTACAGACCAAGATGTCCAAGAAGCACCATCCATAGAAAAGAAGAAAATACAAGATTGCAAATTTGGAAGAAGAGGCGACGTTTTATTTTTGTATTATGCATTTTTCCTTTGTTATCCAGAAAAAAAATTTTTTTCATTCTTTACATATAATTGTTTGGTGTGTTCATGTTTTGCTGTTTACACACTTACAGTACAGCACTGTACATAAAGTTGTAAAGGTATTTATATATATAAATATATATTTAGACCATACGATACCTGTTGCAACACGACATCAAGGGACAGCACGCAGGTAAGTAAATCAAAAATGTTCTATATTTGATAGAAGACACCAAAAACGACGTTTCGGTCCCCCAGTGGTGCCACCACCTTATGTAAGGTCCCAACGGGGGACCGAAACGTCGGTTTTTGTGTCTTCTTGTCAAATATAGAACATTTTTGATTTACTTACCAGCGTGCTGTCCCTTGATGTCGTGTTGCAACCGGTATCGTATGGTATTGCTTTATGGGATAAGCACCAAAACTTATTTACTTGCATATGGTGTGCCGGCTGTGCATTGGATTTTCTCTTTCTCTCTTTCTTTCTTTCTTTCTTTCTTTCTTTCTTTCTTTCTTTCTTTCTTTCTTTCTTTCTCTCTCTCTCTCTCTCTCTCTCTCTCTCTCTCTCTCTCTCTCTCTCTCTCTCTCTCTCTCTCTCTCTCTCTCTCGTTGCTTTTAGTGCTTAAATAGTACTATAAAAAAATAAAGTACTGATCAACAGTAGTTTAAATATAGTGTATCTAAATACTGTTAATTTTTGACATACAGTACACTATACAAATCTTTAAAATCCAGTACATATTGTAATTTAAAGTTCTAAATGCATTTAAATATATAAAAATGTCTCATTGAGATACTGTACAGTATACTAGAGTATATAACTACAGTATACTGTAGCACATAAAGGATGTTTTTACTATATAAAGTACAGTACTATACTGTAGATACACAAACAGCAGTACTAATGTACAACAGATACAATTGACAATTTGACATACACACATGCACAGAAATGTGAGGACACGCATATGCGTTTCAACAAGGTTCCAATTTGACATACACAGATGCGCAGAAATGTGTTGACACTCATATGCGAATCAACAAGTTCCAATTTGACATACACGCATGTGCAGAAATGTGATGACATGCATATGCATTTCAACAAGGTTCCAATTTTTCATAAACGCATGTGCGGATTATATATTTTACATTCTGAAGGAGAGCGAAGTTGTATTTTTGTATTATTCATTTTAACTTTATTATCTTGTAGAAATAAAACATTTAATTTGTTAAAAAATACTTTTTGGGGGTGCATGCGCGGAACAAAGGAGCATGGAAGCTTAAACTGATAGCTCTGTGCCTCACTCCCTACATATACAAAAAACCCGACACATAACCGGATAATAATTAAATAAAAAAACATTCTCACAACAGCTAAATATCCAGGATGTCTAAGAAGATACCCAAAAACCCCAGAAAAAGGGGCTTCCAGAGTATTTTGGCGGAGGCAAATCGAGCAGAGCCGCGGCAGCAATAGCGCCCACCTCCCGCACAGGATCGGAATCGGAGGGAGAGGGAGATCCGGGGGATGATCAGGGTCTCCTACCCGTGAGACGCTGTGATTTTGAAAGATTATATACTGACTTAAAATCCATGCTGCAAGCGGAAATCAGAGCCTTAGGAAAGGAGGTGGGGAGTCTGGGGGCAAGAACACAAGAGCTCGAGGTGAAGGTGGATGCTAACGCTAAAGTGGGCATACGTAACACAAAAAAAACAGCGGACTTACAGGCACAGATCAATGAACTCAAAGAAAGGCAGGAGGACGCGGAAAATCACGACAGACAAAATAATATCCGCCTGCGAGGAGTCCCAGAGAACGCGGGAGACTGTGAGGAGTTTGTGGCGCGGTGGCTCGCACACATATGACCGGACTTCCCGCAGGACAAGCTGGGCATGGATAGATGCCATCGGGCGCTACGGTCCAGGCTACAACCGACGGAACAGCCGAGGGATATTATTGTGCGGCTCCATTACTACAAGACCCGGGAAGCGGTGCTGCAACACGCGAGGAACGCACCACCCGGAGAGTTTGAGGGCGCTAAAATAGCTGTGTACCAAGATATAGCCGAAGAGGTCTGTGGCCCATAACTAAACAACTAAGAGATAAAGCAATCCGATACGATGGTTATTTCTATTCGGACTGATGGTGATTAAAAATGGCCGCCCAATCAGTATGAAAGCCCCAAAGGAAGGTGAGGCGTTCCTGAAGAAACTGGGGCTGCGGATGACCCCCACGGGCTCCGAAGCAGAGGAGACAGCCTCGGGCCCACCATCATGGACCACGGTCGGAAACACAGCCGATGAAGGGGCCAACCAAGGCTGAGGAAACCCACACATGCACGGTTCCACCACAGTTGCTGTTTTAATAAAGTTAACAGTTCGTTGTTTACAAAGTTACAAAAATGCTCCTTTGCCCTGGACAGTGATATATCGCACCCTCCCCCTACCCCTAACAACGCGGGCGGACGTCGATGTACCCTACCAAAGAAGGGGCCCGGTTAGTGGTAACCTGTGGAGAAAATTTGGCTTACCTCGTGGCTGCGGTATGGCGCCTAAGATGGCGGAGCAAGGACCTCCACAGTGACACGCAGAAACAGGAGCACAGGTCTGGATGGGAAGAGCTGATCGGGCGGGAAGAGCAGACAATGACACGTCCACACAGGTGAGCCGCCCATTCCAAGATGGCGGACGAAGGAAACGCGTCACCGGAAGGGCGGCCATCTTGGGTGTGGCAGTAAACACAGGACACGGGTGGCCGCATCATCAAGAAGTGCCGGATAGCAGCACGGACTAGCGGCGCAGAGCCAGGGCCAGAAATACGGCAGAGGAGCGGCACACAGTTGACGCTGGATGGGGCCACTCCAGAACAAAAGAATACACGCACGGAGGACATGGCAGCAGTAGCACCGGCAGCACCTAAGAGTTGCGCCACGAGTCCCGTCGTAGAAGCGACCGGAGGGAGGGTCACGAGCCTATGGGGGAAAGGAGAGCCCATAAGGAAAGGGCAGTCAATCGGCAAAGAAGGACAAAAAGGCGGGCAGGTCTAATAGAATGAGAGCGAGAGGGCTACACGAGCGCAGGGGACGTCGACAAAGGGAGATATAGTCAGTAAGATTGAGAGAGGACACTGTAGGTAGAGGTATTGGCAGGGGGATGTGAGTAGATGGGATACCGAGAGGCAGAGAGGGAAGGAGTCAAAAGAAAGCAATAGGAGCGGTGGTAGAGAGAGAGGGGACGTAGTTAGAGAAGGGAGTGATTGGTAATGATAGAAGGTGAAAAAAGAAGGTGGAGAAGGAAGGGGGATGTGTTAGTTTGCAGGGTAAAAGTAGGCTAATAAACAGAAAAGGAAAGTGAAAGAAGAGAAAGTGTGAAATAATGAGAAGCCGAACGGGAGGAAGTACAAGTTAAACCTAAAGACCACCCATAGCACAAGGTACGGGAGGGTATGGAAACGGAGCCTCATTGAGGGGGGTCAGCAGCGCAGCCGATAGGTCACCTAGCCCCACACAGCATGGAGTACCCTAGAGAGGGACCACCTCACAAGATGGCCCCGAGGGTCCCACATAAGCCCCCGTCATGGTCAAGGATACATACCTCACAATGACACAGAGCCACAATTACCGGCACACAATCGGGGCACCCTAACATCGTAGAGCAAAAGGGAGAGGAAGGTTCACATATTGAGGAGTACACAGGGCAAAGGAAAGATCCCAGGAGAGCATTGTTCGTTAGTTATTGTTCAGAGCTTATATAGGAGTGGGGCAGGACGACAGGGTTCGAGCCTGCTTCTGGTCCCGCATGGGCCGACCGCCGGAAAGGGATTCAACACCAACCCCAATGGCCGGCGAAGTCCCTTGGGAGGGAGAATCAGTGAGGGAGGGAGGTGGGCAGAGGGGGAGGGAGTACCTGGCCGCCTACACTGAGTACCCAAGGGCATTGGTCTCAAAGCCAGGGTACTGGTTCCGAGGTTCTGAGATCATTGTTTTTATGTTTGGTTTATGTCTGTCTAGACATTCCCCCCCCCCCTCTCGTATCCCCTCCCCCAGAGCACACAAACCTACTGGAGCAGGAGGACCTGCAGATCTCCAGCAGCAGAAGGAGGACATACTCCAGCAGCCGACCAAGATGTTCCTGACAACAGAGCAAACAACCTACGCAGACAAGATGAGTAACGAGCTAATAATGATAACACATAATGTTAAAGGGTTCAACAGCCCGGTTAAACGTACAGTTGCATTTAAAGAATATAATCGCATGAAAGCCGATATAATTTTCCTACAAGAAACCCACTTTCACGTACCAATCACCCGAAATATCTAGACAAAAATTACAGAACATTCTATCTGGCCTCAGCCAAGGCTAAAAAAAGAGGGGTGGCTATCTTAACACACAATAAACTAGCGCTAGATATAAATAAACATTATGCGGACCCAGAAGGTAGATACATCATCCTTACGGGGATGATACAAAGTCAACCTCTGATATTAGCATCAGTTTACGCACCATGCGAAACGAGCTCTGTATTCTTCACTCAATTCTTTAACAAATTACACAATGTCGCGAAGGGACATATCTTTATGGCAGGCGATCTTAACCGCACATTAGACCCTGACCTAGACAGATGTACAAGACTTAACCCATCCCACAAACAGGACGTACTCACTATACATAAGGGCCTGCAAGACTACCAGCTGATAGATGTCTGGCGGGAACAACATCCCAGTGCACGGGAATATACTTTTTTTTCCCAACCTCACAATCGTTACAGTCGGATAGATTACCTGCTGGTATCAAACAGAGTGGTTCCAGTGGTAGGGCACACAGAGATCCATGGAATCTCAGGGTCCGACCATGCACTGGTAGAGCTGCGGTGCACATTAGATGCTTTAGACAGACCTGGAGCAAACTGGAAGCTCAATGAGCTCCTCCTTAAATGCCCCGAAACTGCAAAGGAAATTGGCGATCGAATCAAAGAATATTTTCAGGAAAACGAAGGCAGTGTGACGGCTCAGTCCACGCTCTGGGAGGCCCATAAGGCTACCCTGAGGGGGGTGTTGATGAACATAGCAAGCAAAAGAAAGAGAGCGAAGGAGGCGACAATAAAAGTGTTACGGGAGAAGTTAGCACATCTCACTGCTCAACACAAAATTAATAAGGATAGGTTCGTTTGGAAAGAACTGAACGACACCAAATTAAACTTAACCTGGTGCTGTCATCCCAGGCCGAGAAGGAGTTGGCATGGTCAAAGCGCAGATTCTATGAGAAAGCCAAAAAGCCAGATACCTTGTTAGCCAATAAGCTCCGAAACAAGCTTCCAAATTTCTGTATAGCATCCATCAAATCTCAGGGGGGGGGGGCCTTACTTCCGATCCTAGACAAATAGTGGAGGTGTTTAAGAATTATTACGCTACACTATATGACGGAGATAAGGTCAGCCACACACAAAAGACCGCAGAAACACTGAACACATTTCTAAAAGAGGCGAAACTACCTACCTTGAGCAGGGAGGATAGGGAGGCACTCCAGGGCGACTTCACCCTCGAGTAAGTAACAGAGGTAATGAAATCCCTTAAACCTGCTAAAGCCCATGGACCAGACGGATTTTCAAATTTATATTATAAGAAATATGTCAAGACTCTGGGTCCCCACATGCTGACTCTATTTAATGGGATTCTAGCAGGAGGGCACTTCCCGGCACAGATGCTCCAGGCATCTATCTCGGTGATCCACAAACCCGGTAAGGACCCGGAAGACTGCAAGAGCTACCGGCCAATATCCCTGATCAATTCAGACGTTAAAATCTTCTCAAAATTAATAGCTAACAGGGTGGGCATTGTCCTTCCGGGGCTGATTCATCCGGATCAAGTAGGCTTTATTGGGGGCAGGCAGGCGGCAGACATACCAGGCGGATTGTAGATTTGATTGATCTGGCAAAAAAGAAAAACATCCCGTCTATGGTATTGAGTCTGGACGACGAAAAAGCCTTTGATAGGATTGATTGGCCCTACCTCAGAGAGACGCTGGGAGCATTTGGGTTCGAAGGGCGCCTCCTAGAGGCAATACTAGCCCTCTACAATGGTCCCACGGCAAGGGTGCGACACCAAGGCTTCCCCTCGGAGGTATTTAACATCCGTAGCGGGACAAGACAAGGATGCCCACTTTCACCGTTGTTATTTGCTCTCTGCATAGAACCTCTAGCGGCTCATATCAGATTAAGCCCAGATATAACAGGGATCAATCTAGGAGAGCAGAAACACAAAGTAGCGTTATACGCAGACGATGTAATCTTGACATTGTCAAAACCCCTCACCTCCTTAACCAACGTCTTTGCGATCTTAGGAACTTTCAACATGGTGTCGGGTTTAAAATTAATCAGGCCAAGTCGGAAGCGCTTAACATCAATCTAACCAAGCCGGTCGAAAAATTGATAGAGCTTAATTTCAATTTTAAATGGCAACCCTCCGCTATCAAATATTTAGGGGTATATATCACAAAGGATTACAACACACTATACAAAGCAAATTTCCCCAGAATAATGAAGAAACTGAAGGAGGATTTCAGGGTTTGGGCGGGCTATGGTATATCATGGTTTGGGCGGATCAACAGCGTTAAAATGAACCTGTTGCCTAAACTGTTATATCTGTTTCAAGCCCTCCCAATACCTCTTGTTCGGGCTGAGGTCCTAACACTACAGGCTCATATTATTCAATTTATTTGGAATAAAAAAAGCCCACGAATTGCGAAAAATATAATGATAAAGCCAGTAACAAGAGGAGAGTTATCGGTACCTTGCTTGATGGCATATTATAAGGTGGCACAATTATGCCAAATTATCCAGTGGCACTCGAACCCAGCAAAAAGAAGGTGGGTGGCCCTAGAAACAGAATGTTGCGCACCAGTAACATTACATGATTTGATCTGGCTTCCAAAACAATGTAAGAAATCAATAGGGTCGCCACTCTGTGCGATTGCGAACTCGCTAACGGTCTGGGAGTCATCTAAATTTAAAGCTAATTTGACCACACGGCAGTCTTTGATGACCCCCCTGGTGGGGAATCCGGATTTTGCTCCAGGGCTGTTAGGTGACAAATTTGTAAAATGGACGCAGGCGGGGTATCTAAGATTAAAGGACCTGGAAGGAAGTAAATTTATCAAGACGTTCGATATGATTAAGGGGGAGAAAAAGCTACCTAACACAGAATTATTTAGATTCCTCCAGGTCAGGGCTTTCTATAATAAATTCCCGGTGCGCCCGGCATGGACCAATTTTGAACAGCTGTGCTCCAGAGAGACGGACACACGGGGACTAACATCTAGGATGTATAGGGAGGTGATCTATCTGAAGACTTCTGACGCCCCCCGACTGAAATACATGCGACAGTGGGAGACAGATTTAGGAAAGACGCTAGAGGATGAAGAATGGGACCAAATATTACAGGCAGCAACCAAAAGCTCAATCTGTGCCACGTTAATGGAGAACGCATATAAAGTCCTAATGCTGTGGAACCATAGCCCATTGAAATTATCTAAATTTATCGAGGGCTATTCCCCGCTCTGCCCAAAACAGTGCGGGGAAATTGCTGATTTAAAACATATGCTGTGGTCTTGCCCGAATGTGGTCCCAATTTGGGAATCCATTATGGAATGGCTAGAAAGGATCCTCAACTTGGAGGTTCCCCTGGACCCGTGGTTGTTCCTCGTGGGCAGACGGCCTCAGGGCGTGTCCAACGCGACACACAAATTAGTTACGCATTTCGCAACCGCCACGAGGTGTGAAATCGCAGCGGTATGGAAACAACAGGAATTACCCACTATACCCAAAATTAGAAACAGAATTTGGCAGCTCTGCCAGATGGATCAGTTGACGAGTTGGATCAACGACTCTGACCCCAAATTTCTAAAAATATGGGCCCCATGGCTAGACCAAACAGACATCCCGGGGTTGGACGCAGCCACAATTTTGCACTAATACATATAAATGCGTTCTCCTTAGACGGAGCAGACCTGACTTGACGTCGACATAGAGACGGAGAATGTAGAGCACGATAGGCATCCACAACAAACCTAACGAATCCACAGTTCAAAATGCAGTTCCTCCGATCCGATGAAGCAGTTCCAGGTGTCCCCCCACCCCTCCCCCAGTCCGTTCCCAACACCCTACTGTGTCCCACCCCAGTTTTGTTCGTCCTGTCTGTCTTAGTGGTGTGGTTTACCCGTGGTTCATTAAGTCTGTCTACTGTCTCGTCTAAGTGTTACTGTTTGGATGACAAAATTGTGTATTCTGTAAAGTATGCTAATAGGTGGTGATATTATGTATGCACTGTAATACAGAGATGTGCCCAGAGGAGGCACCAAAGGTCCCTTCTAAGAGGCGCACAGCAAACCTTTATAGTATAATGTGGTCAGGGGTGAATAAATATATACATAAAATAAAAAAGGTTTATTAAATAACTTCGTTAAAATCGTGTTGTGTAGTGTGATGTGTATGACACAGATAAAAATAGACTGGTTAAGTCTATAGTACTACTCAGTTACCCTAGTCACTACCAATGGTGAACAATGCAAAATAGATGGTTGTACAAAAGTAGCGCTCATAGGAGAGCTGTCAGGGTGTGAAGTGTTACTACTTGCAGCTGATCACTGAGTCCAGACTAAATGGTGTACACCCATTGTTATCAGTGCTAAGCCTCACATAGGTGACCTGAGTATGCAGGGGATATCTGCTAGCAGAAATAGCCCGTAGGTAAAGGCTCTCAATGGGTCATGGACGTGGTCACGGTAGTGTCCTAAAGGCATACACACAGCCAAAAAGGGTAAGTAAAATGGCTGTGACCTACAAGCAGTGTCTTAAACTATAGGGCTGTCAGCACGTATGTTGTAATGTTAAGTTACTATGTAGCACCTGGACTGGTGGAGATATAGTGTTCTGCACAGTGGTACTGTTTTTATTATTATTGGAGAGATCCTTCACTGCGCATGTGTCACAGTGTGCCTGTGTAGATCAATACTTTGCGCATCGGAGAAGGTAAGGTCGGTACACAGTGAGAATCTCCACTGAAAAACGGGTCAGGTTTTCGCTACAGGTATATGCAGTTTTAACCCTGGAGCCTAGTATGCTCTCAAAACAGGACAAAGGGCTAATATAACAGTGTGTTTGAGTGCCATTTCTCAGTGCTTCATATCAGAGTAGCTGTTCTAATGTTTATCCTCTTGGTACATATAGTGGCTGCCAGATATAGTTTAAATGAATCGGATACCCAGCTGCATATAGTTAAGTAATACCAAATAAAAATTAGAGTTATAAAAAAAAATAAAAAAAATACTTTTTGTTTGTGTGTTCATATTGTAAATCTTCTACAGTTCGAGAATTTTTGTATGGCTAATTGCTAAGGAGCTTCAGAAAGAATTTATTTTACATGTACTTTACTATATACAGTATGAACTCATATTTTAAATCTTCAAATTACAATTACACACACACTTGAAGTACTGTAGAGGAATAAAAGACAGGTTGAATTGCAATTAGGTTTTTTAAGACAACAACTCACGAGCGCCCACTTGAGTTTCTCGACGGTATTGCACACAAGACAAAAATGCAATTTTCTGCACTCAGTCAAATCACTAGTAAACTTGCATCTTAACTCTGGAAATTTTCAAGAAATTTCTAACCAACACAGGGTGTGCAAATAAATACAACCCGTGAAATGATCGGTTAACAGCCGCTGCATCTGTACATACAGTGACAAGTAATGCAATTTTTTTTTGTCAAAGGCTTGCTTTTACAGTAAAGCTGAACCCCTTTATAAAGGTGCTCGGGGTCCACATAATGAGACTGCATTATAACCGGGATCGTGAAATGGCCGCCGCATGAGGACTTACCCAGTATCTGCAGCTCTCTCCTTTCTGCAGCTCTCTCCTCTCCTTGCTTCATCAGACTGCGTCCATATGCGCGGCACACATCTTCAAGGTTTTTTTTATTTTTTATTATTATAACATTCAATGCTTTATTGCTAATGTGCACACATACACACACACACACCTTCCCCTACACTAATAATTTTACCATACCATGCAGGAATCGAACCAATGACCCTTCATACACTTGTTGCAATTCTGTAGCTGCTACACCATAGGATTGGTGTGATGTTATTGACTCTATAAACACATTTAACTTCTACTGCACAGTACTGCCTTTCAGTTAAGTTTGTTTATAGTCAATGACATCCCACCAATTCTATGGTGTAGCTGTTACAGAATTGCTACTAGCGTATGATGGATCATGGGTTCAATTCCTGCATGGTATGGTACAATTATTAGTGTAGGGGAGGGGTATGTGTGTGTGTGTGTGTGTGTGCGTGTGTGTCCGTTAGCAATAAAGCATTGAATGTTATAATATTTTTTTTTAAATGGACAACCTTGGAGGTGTTTTTAAATCGGGAGCCATGCTCAGACTGCGTTATAAGCAGATTCATGTTGTAGCAGATCGGGCTATAACGGGGTTGAGCTGTATTTATTTTACATTTATTTTTGTTGTTTTCTTTTATTTATTTCATTTTTTTGTGTTTGATTTTTTTTCTTCCTATTTTTGATTTCTGCTATATTTTTGGTGTTTGCTTTTTAATTGTGTTTTTTTTTTTGGTTTCTTTGGGTGATTGCTTTGTTTTTAGGTTGACCATTGACTGTGATAGTGGTCAAATCATGCCCATATTATATGAGCATGATGTACCACTGTGCCAATCAATTGGTTTCTTGGCATTTGTAATGTGTATATTTTTAATGTACAGTAATGTGTTTTATTATGTGCCTGTTTTTTTTTTTTTTTTGCTTACCCATGTACTGCTATAGTGTTAAATGGGCATGCTTTGACACTGTGCCAATCAATGGGTAGCAGGGGTGGAGGCTGTGGATAGTAACCTCGGGTAGGTGGTTATGCCTCCTGGGTGGGTAGCATGGGAGGGTGATGGAGCCCTTTATTACTATAGCAGTTACTAACCGTTAAGGTGATTAAGGAGTTATGGGCCATCCAGCGTCTCCATTGCAGCTCTTCCAGTTGCCACAATATTGGATTTATAGTGCAATAGCACTGATAAAAAAAACTGGTTGGACGAGAGTGCTTTTTTTTAAATGAGCTTTAAAAAATGGTGTTCATTCTTAGTCAATACAATTTTTGCCCACAAGTTTTAGTGTGCGATAAATCAATGCAAATTTGGACAACAATGCACTGAATTTATCACAGTTTAGTGAATCAGCCTGTCTCTATGTCTGTCTTTCTCACCCTCTCACTGCAGCTAGCTCCTCTCCCACCCTCTTTCTCTCAAACAATTGTACAGATAAGTGGGCAGCCTAGCTGTGCCACATGGCATGCTGTAACTCCAGTTGAATTTTTAATGACAGATTAAACCGCCTGAGGTTTTTAAAAGATTCTATGATGGATTAATCCATTGTACATTATTACTACAGTAAAATTACAGATTATAAATAAACACAATCCGTTGAATTGATTTACGTTAATACCATTTTAAAGATGCACAAGCTATCAACATAGGGGGATTTTAACTCATTCACATGGATTGAAGTTGAATTAAAGGATCTGTGGATTTTTCCCAGTTGAACGTATTTTGAAGGGAAAGCCCAAGAAATTCTGGGGAACGGATTTAGACTGGTTTGCCCATCTCTAGGTTTCCCATGCCAGAAGGTGTCTCATAGCAGAAGACTGCTTACTATATTTGTTATAGCTCTCAATCCCAGAAGAAGGTAAAGTGCTATATACAGGTATGAACACTCAGTGAGAAGTAGAGCTGAAAATTATGATGTGACACTGTGCTAGTCATCAACTTTTTGTTGCAGAGGACCCACCCAGCTCAGCCACGAGGGAGTTTACATGATTCATACTAAATCTGAGAGCATGGTGAGGAAACATTCAGATCAGATATATGTTTGCTTAATCCCCCTCCTAAATGTTTAGGAGGAGGAGGAAGATTAAGAGGAAGAAGAGGAGGAAAGGAAGCGGAGAAAGAAAAAAGGGAGGATGAGAACGAGGGGAGAAGAGGAAGAGGAGAAGTGATGGAGGAGGGGAAGGAGGAGGAGTGGGATTGGGAGGTGGAGGGAGATTGGGAGGTGGAGGAGGATCTATATATATATATATGTAGCCCTTTTTCTGACACGCTAAAGCGACTACGGGTAACTGCACGCACCTGCGGCTCCAGGAGATATGAGCCTCCGCTAGCTGGGAGCCTGGGGTAACAATTATAGCACAGCGCCTCCACTTACCCAGGATCTCCGTAATGTGAGATTCCCCTGGGCTAGAAACATATACACACACATGTATGATGCAACCAACTTTACTATATGCACAATAATCTTAGCACTCTATCATATTAATACACACGCAGCATATAACCCAACACATATCCTATAATGCAATATAACTTTAACGCAGCTGAATGCTAATGTCCTTATACCTTGAGTGGCTCGGCCACGCTCTTAATGAGTATTGTCCTGTACAGTAGTGGCTCAGCCACGCTCTTAATGAGTATGTCCGGGTCCCGCCACCGCGTGCCCCACACACCGTGTCCTTGCGCTAGTAGTTAGAATAACTCAGTGTAATAGGCCTTTGGTCACTCACTAGTGTCCTCAAAGAGTTACGCCTAAGGCGGGATCAGCGCCTGTTGACCGGTGTTGGTGCACTTTACGTAAATACCTTCCGGTCACGGAGGTGACCGGTAATGCTTCGAAAAGGATCAGCCGAATCCTTGCTTGTCTTTGATGTCTGCCGTGCAGCTGTCTGGTCCCAAGCAGCTCACCAGCAAACCTGCTTCGCACGCTTGTCCCTAACTGTCTACACAGTAAGGTGACTGATTGCTACCACTATGGGCGTCCCTGCAGTACAGCAACCTACTGTGACTCAGGGGTTTCTCCTAAGGGCCTGCGGGGTAAAGCTAGCCTATGCAGTCAGGTCACAGACCCCCTGCACGCATACACCCTCCTCCTGCATCACACTGCCTGTCTCACTGCTAGGGCACACTGCAACACTGTTGCAAACACTCCACAAGCTTCTCACTGAACAGAGGCAGCACAACAACAGGACACACACTGAACACACATATGAGGTTCCTACCACATCCTTACATTCTCCCCCTTGCAGAATTCAACGACCTCACTTGGGCTACACCTACATAACTATACACAGAATGTTATATAATAAAAAATGCAGTTCCATTATATAACTTAGCACATTCGCACTGGCTTTATACGATATTGCACAATTCGGTGAGCATCACAATCACAGATTGTATTTTGCTCCGAGACCACTGCTGAGCCTCATAATGGGGTGCCCCAAATTGATCATAAGCCATCCTCATTGGAGGTTGACTAGCTCTTTGGCTTCTGTGAATTTGCTCTTCAGCTACCTCCTCTGGAGAGTAGCAATTCCCATTTGGCAGTTCCAACTCTGCCCTTGAGGGGCTTGATAAGTCTGCAAAGTCTCTTTGTGGCACAAAGCACAGGCTCTGCGGGTCTAGTGGCTGGCTCATGGGAGTCAACGTATCTGTCGTTGGACCAAGGGGCTCTTTACCCGTAGCTCCTTCGGGAGATGCCCCCGTGGCCGGAAGGCCCCTTTGAGAGGTTCCCTCCATAGGATTCTCAGAGGTGGCATTTATTACAGTCTCTAGGCCATCCTCTGTACTTTCAGTTTCTCCATCAATTGAAACAGTGGGTACCTCCAATTCGTTATTCCCTACTTGAGGTATGGGGAGTAGGTGATTCCTATGCCACACCTTTACCCGGCCTTCGGAGTCCTTGATGCGGTATACCGTGAGGCCAGGCATCTGTGATTCTACCTCATACACCCCATCTCTCCACCGATCAGCCAGTTTGTGCTTTCCGGGAATGCCTAAATTACGAAGGAGAACAGCATCCCCTGGGCGAATCTCCTTATGTCGCACCTTGTGGTCATAGCGCCTTTTGTTACCGCATTCAATTGTGCCGCCGCCTGTTCAGCGAATTTATAGGCCTGCTGCAGGCTGTCCTGTAACCTCTGTATATAACAGAAATGCGTTCTGTTTGATACCCCATCGGTAGATATCCGCAGTCGCACATCTACAGGTAGTCGGGCTTCTCTTCCAAACATTAAGAAGTACGGAGTATACCCTGTAGACTCGTGTCGAGTACAGTTATAGGCATGCACCAACGTCTCCACATGCTTGCTCCACTCCGTCTTCTGAGAGCCTTTTAATGTCCCCAGCATGTCCAGCAGTGTTCGGTTGAACCGTTCGGGGATAGCATCCCCTTCTGGGTGGTACGGGGTAGTCCGTGACTTAGCTATGTTTAACAACTTCAACAGTTCCCTAATGAGAGTACTCTCGAAATCCCTGCCTTGATCAGAGTGAAGTCGGTTCGTTAATCCATAATGAATGAAGTATTTCTCCCACAATACTCTAGCCACTGTTACCGCCCATTGATCTTTTGTGGGGAACGCTTGGGCGTACCTTGTATAGTGGTCTATAATCACTAGTACGTTACCGATGCCCCGGGTGTCTGGCTCGATACACAAGAAATCCATGCACACCAAATCCATAGGACCAGAGCTTTTCATATGGGCCATGGGGGCCGCCCGTGTGGGGAGTGTTTTCCTCTGTATACAGCGGGTACACCTTCGGCAATGCATTTCCACTGATTCTCTCATTTTTGGCCAATAGAACCGGTCCCGATGTAACCCGAATGTCTTGCCAACGCCCAGATGGCCATGATCATCGTGAAAGGCCCGGAGGACCATATTTCTCAGACTTTCAGGCAAGAATAGTTGTCGCCGATCGGGGTGATTGTGGTATGGAATGACCCGGTACAACAGGCAATTGTCCAGTTCGAACTTCCCGAACTCATTCAATTATAGCTTCACCAGTTCTCTGGGGGCTTGCTTAAGAATAGAGGGGTTCTCTTGCTGCAGAGCTTGGCGAGCTAGTTCCACCACTGGATCTTGGATCTGGTGTTGCACCAATTCTTTCCAGGAAATGATTTTATCTTCGGTAATGTTCATTCCTTCCCGACCTCGGTAGGCCCGGGGAATGGCTCGGGACTGACACCCTAATGAATCAGCTACTCTTAGCTCTGAGAACGCCACCTGATCGTTGACCACTGCTGCTAGCGAACATAGAGCACGTATGCCAGGCCCCAGAATTTCCTCCCATACTTCCTCATCCATGGTGGGTTGAAGCCCCGGCCTCCGTGACAGAGCATCGGCCCCTATGTTAGTGGGCCCTGGTTTATACTTAAGGTTGAACCGATAGTTGGCCAGTGCCGCCAACCACCGGTGACCTGTTGCATCTAATTTGGCTGACGTGTTGATGTAAGTCATTGGGTTATTATCTGTCCTGACTTCAAACTGTACCCCATACAAGTAATCATGAAGCTTATCCACTACAGCCCATTTGAGGGCTAGAAACTCCAGCTTGTGGACAGGATAGTTCTGTTCGCTTGGAGTTAAGCTTCGACTCGCATACGCCACTGGGCGGAGCCCTGTGTCATATTTCTGGTGCAACACTGCTCCCAGGCCACTGAAGCTGGCATCCACGTGTAGAACGTATTCTCGGTCAGGGTCGGCATAGGCCAGCACTGGGGCCTGCGTTAGGCTGGCTTTCAATTTCAAGAACGCTTGCTCACAAGCAGAGTTCCATTTCTCTCCAAATGGCGTTTGTGCTGTGGTGGTTTTCCTGCCGGTGTCCTTAGGACAGATTTTTAAGAGATTATTCAGGAGTTTAGCTTTGCTGGAGTAGCCCTCCACGAATCGCCGATAGTAGCCGCAGAACCCCAGGAAGGATCGAAGTTCTTGGACGTTGTTAGGCCGGTGCCAGTTCACCACTGCCTCTATCTTCCCTGGGTCGGTGGATATCCCTTCAGCTGATACAATGTGACCCACGTATGTCACGGACGTGCAGCAGAATTTGCACTTATCCAGGGACAGTTTCAACCCCTCCTTTTGAAGTCGATCCAACACCTTCATCAGCCGCTCCTCATGCTCCTCTAGCGTCTTTCCGAACACTATAATGTCGTCCAGGTACACCAAGCATTCTTGCGGGTTCAGGTCCCCCAGGGTCTTTTCCATTAGCCTCTGAAAGGTGGCAGGAGCCCCGCATATCCCTTGCGGCATGCGGGTGAACTGGTAGAACCCTAGCGGGCAGATGAAGGCCGTTCTCTCCTGATCTTCCAGATCCATGGGTACTTGATAATACCCCGACCTCAAATCTAGTACACTGAACCATTTACTTCCCGTCAGGGCATTCAAGAGGTCCTCGATGCGTGGGAGGGTATACTGATCAGGCACCGTACGGCTGTTCAAGGTCCTATAGTCCACGCAGAGGCGTATGGTCCCATTCTTTTTGCGAACCACTACGATGGGTGAGGCATAGGGACTGTGTGATCCTTGAACGATACCAGCTTCCTCCATTTCGACTAGCAATCTCCTCATCTCTTCCACGTCTCGGTGTGCTATGCGGCGAGAACGTTCCTGGAATGGGGCATGGTCGCTCAGTCGAATGGTATGGCGTGCACTGTGACTGCACCCCACATCCATATCACTTATGGAGAATACCCCCCTGTCGTTCTTCCAGTTTGGTCTGCAGTCTTCCTTTCCAGCCCTCCATCAAGGGTGAATCTCCGAAGTCGAATGCCAACCTTGGGGTCACGGCATGAGTAGTGACCACCGGGCGCTCAGCTACACTGTTCTCCACCGGGGTTACTGGATAGATTCGACTCAATGGTTGCCGGCGATCAATGCACATGGTGTAGGGAGAAAGGTTCTATACGTACACCTGGGTTCGAGCCGGAATTTTCCCCGACCACTTCTTTATCGAGGCCAACACTTCGAAGCCGAGTCACTGGTCATCGCGGATCGAGCTTTCCAGGGAGAACAGTTGATCCTCCGGACGTCTGGCCGGATAACGACAGGCGGCGATCATCATTCTTCCTTCCCCGGGCAGGATCTCGGTTAGCCCCCGCTCTTGACTATACAGCATCCCATGTTCCTCTTCGGTCGCAATCTTACCATAAACCTCTTGCAACCCCGGGCAAGCAGCTAGAGCCAGCAACGGTGATTCACCCGTTTCCTGTAGATACTTGCGGAGCACTTCCTGTACGATGTCTGTGTTGGTCCCCATGATTATCGGGGCGCTGGGATGATCCTGGGGTTCTGGACATACTAAGGCCTCCACCTCCATGGGGTGATGCTTGCCTGTGTTCAACTGGGGAATGTCCAGATGTACCTTCACCACACCGTCAATAGGGTAGTCTTCATGGCTCAACCCTCTCAACCGCAAGGAGTCAGCAGATAGCAGCGGCAGCCGGTGCAAGTGTTGATCGTAGAAGGGCCGATACACGATGGTCACCTGGGACCCAGTATCCATCAGCGCCGAGGCGTAGATGCCTTCAATAACCAACTTGACGATGGCCGCTGGCCCTATTCGACTACTCGTCAAGGACGGGGCCACTGCTTCGTCGGTCTGCGGAGTACACAGCATAGACTTGGCCGGTCGGGCCCCCGTTTTCCGTAGGGAGGGGCAGTGCACTCGAATGTGCCCCATTTTTCCGCAAGCATAGCACTGGAGATGACTGAGGTAGGAGTTGTCTCGGAAGGTCGGCGATGCTCGCCCCGACGCGGGGCGCTCCCTGGCGACTGCAGGCGCTTCCAGGTCTTCCTTCTTTGGGTTCGCATCCCCGGGCGCCTCAATATTAGCATCCGACTTCTTGGACTCTTTAGCCGCAACCACCGCCTTCTTTCCCGGGGTCAGCTCACGCCCCAGTAGCACAGTCTCATGGGCCTGAACCCGATCCATCAAGTCATCAAACACCAGTGCTTGCCCCGGCGTGAGACAGCCGCTGACACGTACAGACACCAGGTGCAAGGGGAGGAATCCCCTCAGTAGATGGGTGGTACGTAGTCCGTCGGCATACATCTTCTGCACCACCCCCTTCCTCATTGTGAGGAAAAGGGTAAAAGACAGGCGCTACTAGAAAGATGAAACCAATATAGAGTAAATGAAAAGTGATTCTAAGAAAATAGATAACCCAAGCCCTTGCTCAAACCTCACTGGTGGGACCTGTGTCACGGGTTCCAAGGGTTAAGTATTGCTCAAAACATCCAGGGGGAGCATATGGGGAGATAAGAGAACAATATATACATATAAGTGCAGACGTTATGTGTTAAGTGAATTTATAAGCAATATCTTGGCTCGTATGGTTGATCTACTCACAGGAGCAAGGTTATTTTCAAAGCAGTTGGCAAATTGGGTTGCCACCCTTGAAGATATCTGTGAGCTGTACCCCCCTAGCAGTTCTCCATCGGCGGTATGTGTATAGAGAGAGGAAGAGAACAACATAGTGCGATCAGTATGAAAATATTTATATAAGAAAAACACAATAAAAATGCGCACTTACAATTTGCACAAAGATAAAAAGCATGTATCACATATTGTGAATGGAGGATGTCCCGAAACAGCTCACGCCTCCTTCAGGTCAGTCTGCTGGCTCCCGCGGCTCTGCGTCCTGGACCGGAGCTTCCTTCTGCGCGCCCGTCCTCTGCAGCCAGGCCGCTCCGTGCACAGGGAACTTCCCTGCGGCCTGGCTGCAGAGGACGGGCGCGCAGAAGGAAGCTCCGGTCCAGGACGCAGAGCCGCGGGAGCCAGCAGACTGACCTGAAGGAGGCAGTGAGCTGTTTCGGGACATCCTCCATTCACATTATGTGATACATGCTTTTTATCTTTGTGCAAATTGTAAGTGCGCATTTTTATTGTGTTTTTCTTATATAAATATTTTCATACTGATCGCACTATGTAGTTCTCTTCCTCTCTCTATACACATACTGCCGATGGAGAACTGCTAGGGGGGTACAGCTCACAGATATCTTCAAGGGTGGCAACCCAATTTGCCAACTGCTTTGAAAATAACCTTGCTCCTGTGAGTAGATCAACCATACGAGCCAAGATATTGCTTATAAATTCACTTAACACATAACGTCTGCACTTATATGTATATATTGTTCTCTTATCTCCCCATATGCTCCCCCTGGATGTTTTGAGCAATACCACCCCCTTCCTCACCAGGGTCCACAGGTCCAGATGCAACCATCGAAGGAAGTCAGACACCATCTCTCCTTCTTTCTGGGCCAGAGTGTGGAACCTGGCCATTAGCGCAAAGGCATCCACAGGAACCCCATATACTTTGGTCAGGCAGTGGATTATGCCAGCCGCGTCAGCATCCGGGTGGTCGTCCCGATAGCAGTGCACCATGTGGGATGCTGGGGCCCTCAGGCATTCAATTATGCGCTGCCTCCGGACGGCATCTGTGCATGACCATTCGGGTAGTACCTGTTCCGTGTGGTCCAGCCATTCCTCGAACCCGACTTCTCCCAGGGGAATGGGTTTGTCCCCAGAAAATGCCTTCAGTTTTCAGTATTCGAGGGACTGTGTAGTGTGGTGAATGGCTTCTGCTAGCGCAGGGATGGAGGCGTTATCCGGCAGGCTACTCCCAGCATGTGAATATGCGTCTTGCCTTGACAGGCTGGTTCTGCTCAGCGCCGGCCTAAAGGCCGAGGGAGTGAACGAAGTGCCTAGGCCCATTGCGGCGGGCCACCGGGTGTTCAAACTGTTCTCAGGGGTGCGATCAGAACTGGTTGTGACGGTACCTAACGAGCCGGGGTATCCCCTCTGTGATGTTGACGCAGCCAGTGGTTCAGTGGAATCCACCTGTACTATCGGGCAGTGGATGCCGGGAGCCTCGGGCAGGAGAAATACTAAGGGCAGGGCTTTGGGGCATATGTCCTGGTCAGTGACAAATATTATTTTGCGCAAGTCCTGTTCCCGGTCGTAATAGTGATCTTGCACTCGGGCAGTGTCCAGGAGCGGGAGTTTCCTGACAAGATCAGTCACAGTACCCAGGGAGAGGGTAGCGGGAACGTGTCCCAGGCCGAAGGCACGTGTCAGGGGAATTTCATGCCGTTGGGCCCACTTGCGCACCTCAGGCTGCGAGGGCACAAACATGGCGGGAGAAAAAAATGGTTGCACAGTAAAAAAAAATATAGGGCACCCCAGGTCTGATCTCTCAGCAGCGCCTCCAAATGTAGACCTTTTTCTGACATGCTGCGGCTCCAGGAGATATGAGCCTCCGCTAGCTGGGAGCCTGGGGTAACATTTATAGCGCAGCGCCTCCACTTACCCAGGATCCCCGTGATGTGAGATTCCCCTGGGCAAGAAACATATACACACACATGTATGATGCAACCAACTTTACTATTTGCACAATAACCTTAGCATTCTATCATATTAATACACACGCAGCATATAACCCAACACATATCCTATAATGCAATATAACTTTAACGGAGCTAAATGCTAATGTCCTTATACCTTTAGTGGCTCAGCCACGCACTTAATGAGTATGTCAGGGTCCCGCCACCGCGTGCCCCACACACCGTGTCCTTGCGCTAGTAGTTAGAATAACTCAGTGTATTAGGCCTTTGGTCACTCACTAGTGTCCTCAAAGAGTTACGCCTAAGGCGGGATCAGCGCCTGTTGACCGGTGTTGGTGCACTTTACGTAAATACCTTCCGGTCACGGAGGTGACGGTAATGCTTTGAAAAGGATCAGCCGAATCCTTGCTTGTCTTTGATGTCTGCCGTGCAGCTGTCTGGTCCCAAGCAGCTCACCAGCAAACCTGCTCCGCACGCTTGTCCCTAACTGTCTACACAGTAAGGTGACTGATTGCTACCACTATGGGCGTCCCTGCAGTACAGCAACCTACTTTGTGACTCAGGGGTTTCTCCTAAGGGCCTGCGGGGTAAAGCTAGTCTATGCAGGCGGGTCACAGACCCCCTGCATGCATACACCCTCCTCCTTTACCTTCCAGAACCCCTCTGTCTAGCGTGACCTCTCCCCCACGCTTCCCTTTCCTGTCCCTGTCATCTTAGCCTTCTGATTGGTTCTTCACACCAGGTGACTGCCCAGGAGCTCATGGGAATTGTAGTTTCTCCACGGAGCCTCTCTACCTAATCTGCCCAGACACACAGCTCAGCTATTGCATCACACTGCCTGTCTCACTGCTAGGGCACACTGCAACACTGTTGCAAACACTCCACAAGCTTCTCACTGAACAGAGGCAGCACAACAACAGGACACACACTGAACACACATATGAGGTTCCTACCACATCCTTACATATATATATATATATATATATATATATATATATATATAATCAAAAAATAAATAGATGATACCGTTCTGTGGCTAACGAAATGCTTTTATTTGTGCGAGCTTTCGAGATACACTGATCTCTTCTTCCGGCGATGTTACAATGAATGAAGCAAGGATAACTTAAAAACAGTGTCTCTTGGAATGTTATCTGTGCTTGTCCTTCCCCCGGTGTGGATGTGTTATATGGCTAGAGGTGTCAAAGGGTAACTGAAAGCAAGTGAAGAAAGAGTGTGTATGTGTATCAGTGTGAATAAAAATGAATGGAGAGCCCACAGTATAAACAGTGCTCTACACAAGATAATACAATAACTAAACTTATGTCAAAATCGAATGTTGTTCGTACTAGCAATTTATTCAATTATTTTTTTTATTTTTTTTAAAGCGGGCCTGGGTGCGAGACTAGGGGTGGGACTAGGGGCGTGACTAGGGGTGGGACTAGGGGTTGGGGCGGACTAGGTGGCGAGTAGATTTTTCGGTTAGGCGAGTAGATTTTTTGGTGATTTGTCGACCACTGTATATATACTGTAAATCCCCTCAAACCTAAAACCAAATATCTTATGAATGATGATAAAAAAATAATATTCTATTTGCTTCTCTCTGTGCAGCTCTTCCAGACTTGTGTGACCTTGTAGGATTAAAGTAGTTGGTGTCCCATTCAGAAGCAGGTGCCCTCACTGTATTTATCCTTATGCTAAATTCACTCTGCGTTTCCGTGCACTTGGCCATGATCCAAGGTAAGTGCAAGGTGAAATTGAATAATGTCCCACAATTTGATTAACGTGGGAAGTAGAACAAAAATTGTTTTTGTGATGCGTCAAAATCGGTCAGAATTCCTCCATGACATATGTAGATAATACTGGATAACATGAGAAAGTCCATAAATGATGTGGTAATTTGTCAGGTAAGGGCTAGGAGTCTAGTGAGGTCAACTTGACCATCACAGAAAGAAACCCCATAACGGCCCCTCCTAGTAACCAAATAGGACGTAATAACAGGCACCGGTAACCATATACATATATGTGGGGGCACTATGGCCCTTTACCTTGGTGCTATCAGGACTCCTCGATATCCAGGGCGTGCTGTTCATCCAGGTAAGTATGCAGCAAGAAGAAGAGTGTAGATGTGTAGCACTGCCGCAATCTCCAGCTCCCAGTGAAACCGGAAAAAATGATGAGGTAAGCTTTCAATTGAACAACAGGTCAGGTTTTATTGCAGGGTGGTGCAGCAAGGGGACAACGGAACAACACTAACGCACCTACGCGTTTCGTGCACTAAGCACTTTATCAAGGTGACAAACATACACAATACTGCATAATTTATACTCACCTGGACTGTGCCTCGCGCTACCGGGTGTGACGTCATCGTCCCGCGTCGCAACGGGTCGCGGTGACGCTGCGTGCACAGCCATTGGCTCGGCCAGTCAGGTGGTATGCTGGAATTTTTCTGACTGTCTTTTTTTTCACTTTTTTTCTAAAACAAACTTTATTAGTAATACATGAACAACACTTAAATAAAAACAAATTAAAATCACATACGAAATAATATATTAGCAGTGGATCAACACAAGTATAACCAGTAAGGCTTGAAACATAAAGGGGCACATATGAATAAGTATAAATTTATAGAGGAATACTCAGAAAAGCCCCATATAGATAGCATGTTATGGTATATACTTGAGTGAGTGATGCTTGATAGTTCGTGAGGTGAATGTGATCATAAGTCAGTCTGTACAGTGGATACAGTAGATGGGAACAAATATCAAATAGAAGTGTACCACTAGAGATATAATCCATAGAACACTAATGATAATGTTAATAATATATTCCCTGCACAGATGACTATTGTGAAATAGAACCTGATCTCTTGTGTGGATAATACAATACCATTCATATACTTGATCATATACCATATATGAATAACATATATCAATAACATATAACATGAGATATAATAAATTGTTTGCATTATAATTACAAAGGCATGAACATCTATTGGGAGAGCATGTAATAATTAAATTAATTGAACGAATAGTACTAATTAATAATAACAAATGATGAAAAATATGATGAAAAATATTACTAAGCTCTATTTGTCCACAAGGATTGTGTAATTACATGTTAATATTTGTAAATATAGAAAAATGACAATAATAATGTTTTAATAATATTATACAATTCAACGTAAACAAAGTAAGGCAATGTGTCAAATTATAAAAAATGACTTATATCCCAATCAATGTTCATGCCAAGAGGTTCCCTGGTTCTTAGAGTGAAAATCCAAAAGGATTCGCGTCTGTCTAACATCTTAACCCTATCTCCTCCTCTAGGGGAAGCAGGAATATGTTCAATACCTTGAACCGTGCATAGATTGGCATTACCATAAGGACAATTAGAGAAATGTTTTGGTACAGGGTGATTCATATCTTTGTTCCTAATTAGTCGGAGATGTTCTAGGACTCTGGTCTTTAATTTTCTCGTGGTCCTCCCGACGTATTGACGTCCACAGCCACATTTCAGTAAATATACTGTGTGTGGAATTACAATTGATGAAACCTGGGACATTATATGTCATTCTCGTAACTGTAGATGTAAATGTTTTACTCTGACACATGGAAACACATGCTTTACATTTAGTACATGTAAACATTCCTTTAGGTAAAGGGGATTTATTCTCGTCTGCTGTGGTGAATAGGCTGGGTGATATCGTGTTAGCTATTGTTTTTGCCCTTTTGAAAATGATGTTTGGGCCTAGCGACACGTATGGTTTCAGCACAGGATCAAGCGACAGTACGCTCCAATGTTTTTTAAAAATGGCTTTAATAGATTGAGCTTGTTTGCTGAATGGTGTTATGAAAGATGGACTGAGATCAATTCTAGATCTTTTCACTGTTGATTGACTAAGTAAACTATTTCTGTCCATCTTCCATACCCCATCGAGCAGTCTGTCTAAGTCTGGTTTTTTTTTCCGGTTTCACTGGGAGCTGGAGATTGCGGCAGTGCTACACATCTACACTCTTCTTCTTAACGTGGGAAGTAGTAAGCAGTATAAATGCACATTGGCAGAATTCAAGACTGTGAAAGACACCAC
Organism: Ascaphus truei; assembly: GCF_040206685.1. Classification (NCBI taxonomy): domain Eukaryota; kingdom Metazoa; phylum Chordata; class Amphibia; order Anura; family Ascaphidae; genus Ascaphus; species Ascaphus truei. The sequence goes on along the minus strand of NC_134483.1, from coordinate 189,963,258 downwards.
AAAATAAAGACTTTTACGACATATGAGAGCTGTGGTTTGGAGTAATCATGGACAAACTGATGAAAAAGGCATGTTTTAAAAACATCTAGTTTTTTTAAGTGAAACTTCTTTAGCGGCACCTACCACATGAGCAAAATTCAGTGGCAGTGAATGGAGTTGATGGAGATGGCAGTGAGCCGCCGGGCCCACCCTCTCGCCTCCCCATGAGCCGCCAAGCATGCTCTCCTGCTCCCAGTGAGCCGCCGACACACACACCCACTGACTGACACACACTGACTGACTGACACACACACACACTGACTGACTGACACACACACACACACACACTGACTAGCTGACTCACACACACACACACTGACTGACACACACACACACACACACACACACTGACTGAATGACTGACACACACACACTGACTGACACACACTGACTGACTGACACACACACACACACACACACACACACACTGACTGACTGACAGACACACACTGACTAACTGACTCACACACACACACACACACACACACACACACACACACACACACACTGACTGACTGACTGACACACACACACACACACACACACACACACACACACACACACACACACACACACACACTGACTGAATGACACACATACACTGACTGACACACACACAGACTGGCACACACACTGACTGACTGACTGACTGCCTGACTTACTGACTGACTGACACACACACACACACACTGACTGACACACACACTGACTGACACACACACACACACAAGGAATTCCGCTACTATAAATATAGAAGTGCAAATAGCTAAAACACACATTCTAAGTCAAAATTCTTTGCGTGTTGGCACTGAAATTGTGTTTTGATTATTAATTAAAAACATCACCATTAAAAATACAATTTCTGTGAGAAAACAGTGAAAAAAGACAACAAAGTTTCACTTAAAATGTGTGTGATCATCACACATACAATTTTAAAAAAAAATGTAAAGGTGTTCAATTGTTAAGAGCTGTTCAATTGTTTTGTCATTGTTGTCATCCTTCTTTTGCAGATTGTGCAGGCTGATCAATGGCAACACCTTTTTCATGTTGGAACCCATTCAGTGATACAGAACATCATTATTGGATAATGGATAATTGAGGTAATTTACGCTTACCATTCAATTGGCATATACTGTAGCACGTATGCGCACATATTCAATGGCATGCATTGTGTGTTCCATACAGTTTACAAAGAGCGTGCATGTGTATGGCAGCTATTGAGATTAAACCATCTGACAAGGGAGTTAATGTTGTATTGGAGCCCAAGCAGCTTTATGAGAAAGATGCATTCAAGCAGCTTTGTGATATGAAAATGCTGTACAGTTATTTAATGATCCCACACTTAGATATAAATCTGAATTGGTTCATATACTACATCTGGCATGCACACAGGGTATCATCACTCAACACAACCATTATGGTCTTGTGTCTAGGCATCCGGTGGTTCATACTTTCTACTTATTGCCTAAAGTCCATAAGAACCTCTCCCATCCCCCAGGCAGGCCCATTGTCTCTGGCATAGGGAAGTTGGGTGAACCCATTTGCCTTCCCCTTCACTTGCGATTATTGGTTGAAACCATACCTTCTTACTTAAGCGATACTATGGCTGTGCCCTCAAGATTAGATCAAATCACAGTAGACAATAAAACAATTATAAACTTTATACAAGCATCCACCATCAGCATGGTTTGCTCGCTACCAGGTATTTCCTATCCATGCAAAATTTGAGTATTGATTTATTTGGCACTCTTATGGAGTTGTTAACTTTTTTACTTACCCATAATTATTTTGTTTTCAAAAACTCTTATTTTTTACAGAAACGGGGAATGGCCATGGGGGCTACAGGTGTGCCGATGAGTATTCTAAATCTTATCTGGGGCAATCACCAACATGACTCAGGTACGTGCTGGGTACATGCTGCAACATTTCAGTGACATTTCTGTAGACAGAGTGATGGCCCATCGGATTAACACAGCAGGGGTCCCTGGCAGTCCCATTCATTCACTCACACGCCCTTGAAAACCCCTCTATATTGGAATGACAATAAGGGAAGTGAGGTTTAGAGGCTTAAAACGCACATGCACAACGTAATCTACTGTAGGTTCTTTTAAGAAGATTAGATCAGTAGCCAGGAATTTCTTACAACATCATGGATACGATTACTCACTTCTGGCTGCATTTGCTAGAAGAGATAATGCATCTCTTCTCATACAGTACCTTATTATATTTTCCCTATTTATATACTCCTCCCATTAAAATGTGTAAATTCGGATTACATTTGTGTGATGCGGTTTATGTTTGCAGATCATTTTTGATTTTGTAATCTAAATCAAATCAGGCAGATTATGAGTGAACGAAAAGAAAAAACGAATTTGCCTAATAAAACTATTCTGACGGATTACGTGTTTGAGAGGAATTGGTCAAACTGTGCAGTCTCCAATTACGGCAAAAATTTTGCCCATATTGTTAGTTGTGATGGGGGTTAAGGGGTTAGAGTTTAGTCCCCAAGGGGACATGGAAGGTGTTAAATATTGTATGCCAAAGTGGTTAGTATTACATGCAATGGGTAGATAGTTGAATTGACTTATTCTAATTTTAGCCATACTGTATGTATGCTTTCATGACTACTATGGTTATTAAGAGGTTAATAATTCAAATGGTTTATTATGAATTATACCAGGGATATATTTTAATTCAATATGCACCTGGCAGCTTTTATAATAAATATAGAAATGAACAAAAATCTTAACAAAAAAATAGAAGCCCTTTCATACACTTATTAGCTTTTATTTTTTTGTTTTGCTAATTATTTAGTTGCCTCTTCCCTCAAAATTGTGTCTATATCATTTTTATTGAAGTAGGGTGGAAATTGTCATTTTCTTTTCATGTGAAGAGGTTCTGCACTTTTTTGTGAACCCAAAACTGCAATTTTGGACCATAAAACTCTAACTGAACAGGACATTTCTTCATGTTTATATGAAAATTATTTCAGCTCAAAAAAACATGTGTAGTTTAATGTAATTCTCTAATGTCACACAAGAACATCTGTAGTTTAGCTTGAATAAAAACGATTTTAAGTTGTTTGTTTTCACATTTGAGTTTGGTGACTGAAATATTTGCCATTCAGTTACTCTCCCAAACAATATTATGTAGTTTGTGTAAAGTGTCAAGTGTAGAAAACCGATTCACTTATAGTAATCACATGAATACATTGAGTTTATTTTATTCTGATAGTAATAGTCCTTCCTGTACAGAAAGGACACAAGGGAAATTTTCTAATGTCCTGACTGCTAAGTTAGCATCCTTGGGGAAATTCTAGCAGCTGGGCCATTTCACTTATTGATAACAGGTGGAACCATTCCCTTTTTACAGATCATACACTGTTGTGGTAGTAATGGGCCTAAATAGAAAATGCTTAGAGTAAATATCTGATGAAGAAACTTATATAATCTATGTTTAATATATTAGCAATATCTTAAAAGCTGCTACACATATTTCATCATCTTCAGTCCTTGTCGATCAACTGCTGGATGGAGGCCTCCCCAAGGATCTTCCAGGTACTGAGGTTGCAAGCCTCTCCACATTGCTCCAACAAATTTTCTGATTTCATGCTCCCATCTTACTTTTCGTCGTCGTCGTCTTGGTCTATTAATTCCCCTTTGAATCCAGTTGAGTATCATCTTTGTCCAACAATGATCATTTCTTTTGCGATATGTTCGACCCACTGCCATTTTAATTTCTTCTGTGAAGATTTTCGGTGATAATGTCAAAGACTTTTATTTGGTTTTGAATATATGTATTCTTTCTCCTGCCTCCTGTAATAATATCATCATTACCGGAGGACCATCGGCTGTTGAGGAGCATTGCATTGTCGGTCAAGAGGTTGTTGCTGGAGTCAGATTTGGAGGGTGAATACATCAAAGGTAAGAAACACATTGATTGTATTTTATTTCAATGCTTTTTTTTTATGCCCATTGACTGCCAATGTGTTATCTATGCCTCTTTGCCCATTGACTGCCATAGTGGTAAACCATGCCTATAGGACCTGGTGTGCCACTGGGCCAATGAATTGGTTTAATGGCATTTTATTTTTAAATTCAAATTGAATGTCTTTTTTATTTGGTGCTGGTTTTATTTATTTGCAGCATGCAAATTGACTGCCATAGTGGCAAACCTACCCATTGGGCATGGTGTGCCACTGTTCCAATCAATTGGTTTATTGGCATTTTTTTTAAATTCAAATTGAATGTCTTGTTTTTGATGCTATTTTTATTTTATTTGAAGCTTGCACATTGACTGCTATAGGGCATGGTGCCAAAGTGCCAATCAATTGATTCATTGGGGGTGGGGTTAGTTGCCCTGGGGGGATTGGTTAGGCCAACCGGGTGGGTAGAGGGAGAGGGGTTAACCCCTTAATTTCCATAGTGGTTAATAACCACTAAGGTAATTAAGGGGTTAGTGGCCAGTAGTTATTTTTTTTATTTTACTGTTGTTGCTCACTAAAGACAAGGGGGATAAGGGGGATAAGGGGGACAAGGGGGTCCTTCATCCTAGCAGGGGTAAGTACAACTTTAATTTACTATATGCTGGCTGGGTCATGTTTTGGTTATGTTTTATTTTTTAATGGGTAAATGTGCTATTATCCAGATATGGATAATAAGGATTTTGCCCATTACTGTACTGTATATGTTTGGGGGGTTGGGGTGGTTTTCAATAGATCATACTGATGATTGTATTGTAATGTTTATTGGGGGTAGAGGAGATGGGTGAAGGGTGTAGTTGCCCCAGGATGGGTTCTTAGGCTTCTTCGGTGGATAGTGGAAGGAGTTAACCCAGTAGTTCCCAATCTGTGCTCAGCGGCGCCCTGATGCACCGTGGCTTGCCTAGAGGGGCGCCACGATTATCCCTCCCCACAATGCAGCGCGTGCTCACCCTGCCAGACTTCCGTCTCTGAGCCTCAGTCTCTTGCTACTTACTGTAGCTTGCAGTCTCTAACTTTGGCTCTCTCCTTGTATTCTCTGTACAACCTCTGTCTCTCTTTCTCGTCTTTTCTAACAGTTTTCCCCATATTTCTTTCCCTTCTCCCTTTCTCACACGTCCTCTGTTCCTCCTGGTGATGGATCAGCGTCCCAGAGAAGTTACCATGCGACAGAGGCTGAATCAGTACACTCCGGGTAACACTTTGCAGGGTTCCAGATATGGGGTGGAGCGCGTTTGTTTGCTGCTGTTTGGTTTTACTGGACATGGCAAATCCTCCCTCATTAACACGTGTGTGTGTGTGTGTGTGCTGAAGGATAATGCATACTGTAACCTGGCAGGGGCTGGAGACAACGAAGGAGGGAATAAAAAGAAGAGAAAAGAGCACAAGCTGACAAACACACTGTACATGTTGGACAACCGAGGCTTCAGTAAACTGAATGAACAGGAGATACTGGAGGCTTGTGCCCAGCTCAGTAAGTAAGGGAACGCTATCACCAGGAACACTCTATTTATTTGCCAGACAGGATCAGTCTTAGACAAGACCTTTGATTAGGGGGTAAATTCATTGTGATCCCATTATAAGTTGGGACCTTAATGTCTGTGATGGCCAAGTGTCTTGGGATGACTGGGAGACCATAAATCTTGGGTAGACTTGGTGACTGGCTGAATCTCTGATGGTCTATGTGTATGTGCAGTCTGCTTTGTGAGTGTATGTTAGTCAGTCTGTCCTGTGTGTAACACTATTTATGTGTGTTTGTGAGTCAGTCTGCCTTGTGTGTATTAGTGGATTTGTTTGTGTATGTGAGTCAGTCTGCTTTGTGTGTATCAGTGTATGTGTATGTGAGTCAGTCTGCCTTGTGTGTATCAGTGTATGTGAGTCAGTCTGCTTTGTGTGTATCAGTGTATGTGTGTAGTGAAAAACAGGCTCATCCGTCTCACTAATTATTTCCATCAATACATTGTTTTTGTGGTTTTTACATTCGCGTTTAATTTTTTTCACTAACCGTAACCGCACCAAGCCACCAACTGTTAGGTATGTATATACAACTTTGTTTTCACTTTGGGCGCCGTGGAAAAATCCTGATCACCTTTGGGAGCCTTGAACCGAAAAAGTTTGGGAACCACTGGGCTAACCCCTACATTACAAAGCGGTAACTACCGATAAGGTAATTAATGGGTTAACCCCTCCCTCAACTTTCCCGGTATGCCTAACCCCTCATCCTGGGGAAACTACCCCCTTAACTCACCCCCTCTAACCCCAATAAACCAGGTTGTCTGGATTAACCCCTTTATTGCCTTAGAAATTAGCCGCTAAGCTAATGAAGCTGCTTTAATTTTATATTGATAACATATTATTGTAGCAGGGGGTCTCCGGAGTGGAGTCAAATTGATTTTAGATCCGTGGACCTCCTGCTTCCCGAGTTACAGGCCCCGTTATGGGGTGCCGGTATGCCTCTGCTTTGATTAAATCTCCTGAACATGTGGGCCGTGACGCGCAAGAATTTAAATATGGCCAATGGGATAATGGCACCCCATAACGAGGCCTTTATCTCTGGAAGCAGGAGGTTCCCGGACCTGAAATCAATGTGATTTATCTTCGGAGCCCCCCTGCTACAATAATGTTATTAAAAGCCCTTCGATCGCCTCTTAGAGGCGCGCAGGTACAGAGACTGATTCAGTTTATCTCTTACTGAGTGTCTATTACAGACAGGTGAAGCCAGGTAGAATACACACCTTGTGAGTCCCATTAAAATGGAGAGACCCCGCTGTGTTACTCTGATGATCCATTACAGCCTGCAGTGGACTATCTAGCGGAATGTCCATGAGATGCTCATGGAGTTTACTCAAACAGTGGCTCAAAACCAAAAGTTGTATCTGTAACTAAACAGAATATTTGAATATCAAAATATATGCTCTCAGTGTACAATACTGTATATTTAAACTTACAGTCAATAGTCCACTGCAAGAAGGATAAACAATCAAAGAATGAATTACTTTTGTGACACAAGTTTTGTATGTTTAAAACATCTCTCACAAACATTTTTCTGAGCTGCTCTGACGTTTGAATTTTTTTTCCTGCTATAAAAGAAAAATGCAAGGACAACATTCTCTATATGTCTCGTGATACAATACCATACACTTTTTGTTCAACAGTAGTACAGAGGATACTGTAGCAAAATACCTAATTCCACATACAGTACAGTACAGAATTGCCTTTAGAAAAAGAAGCTTAAAACCTCTGAGGAATAGTTGATTGTACCAGCAAATTCAATCTGCATCACACAATGTTGCTGATTTTCCAAGCCCTGTGTTTCAGAATAACACAGTTAATTGATTGTCAAGGACAGTTCTTTGAAAAGAGACAGACATTCTAATAAGTGGTCTCTACTAATAAAGAAAAACAAACATCACAGTGGTATATCACACCCATTCTTCCAGATTTCTAAAATGGATTAAGGTGCTTTTCACAGCTCATGACAACATGTTTTGTCAGCTTTCCACTTGCTGTCTCAATTTTGTATCAAAAGCTTTACAAATGAATGGAACAGAATAATATGGAAATTTAAACAAATCATCGCCTTCAATATTATCTATGTTAGATCTTTAAAACTGTATTTATAATACATTACATGACAGTAATTACTATTTAACTCTTTAGTACAAAGGGATCTAGATAAAGATGTCTGGATTTCCTTTAAGTGTCTCAAACAATCCAGGGGGAGCATATGGGGAAAAGAAAACAAATGGTACACAAATAAGTGCAAGCGTAATGAATTCAATGAATTTTTCAGACAGTGTCTTGGCTCATATGATTAATCTACTCACAGGACGTCAGCAAATCAAAAGCAGTTGGCAAATTGGGTTGCCACCCATATAGATCGAGGTAGTCAGGACCCCTCTATAAACACTCCGTCAGCAATACACGTGTTATATGCAAGATGAGAGAGAAGACTACATAGTGCGATTAATATGGTACATAAATCTTTATAAAACGAAGGTTTAAAAATGCGCACTTACAATAAGTCAATTAAAATCATGCATGTATCACACAAATGGTGAAAAATGGAGGTTTTTCCGAACTGCTCACCGCCTCCCTTGGGTATTCGGCTGGCTCCCACTGCTCGGTGACTGTAATCAGAACTCCCCTCCTTGCGCCCGTCTGGAAGGATGACGTCACGGCTGCAGGGCTGGTGTGCTACGGATCGCCTCCAAGTCCAAAATTGGTCCACTCAACACGTTTCGCCCAGCTAGCAAGAGCTGTTCTCGGCTTCGTCAGGACGCGTTGAGTGGACCAATTTTGGACTTGGAGGCGATCTGTAGCACACCAGCCCTGCAGCCGTGACGTCATCCTTCCGGACGGGCGCAAGGAGGGGAGTTCTGATTACAGTCACCGAGCAGTGGGAGCCAGCCGAATACCCAAGGGAGGCGGTGAGCAGTTCGGAAAAACCTCCATTTTTCACCATTTGTGTGATACATGCATGATTTTAATTGACTTATTGTAAGTGCGCATTTTTAAACCTTCGTTTTATAAAGATTTATGTACCATATTGATCGCACTATGTAGTCTTCTCTCTCATCTTGCATATAACACGTGTATTGCTGACGGAGTGTTTAAAGAGGGGTCCTGACTACCACGATCTATATGGGTGGAAACCCAATTTGCCAACTGCCTTTGATTTGCTGACGTCCTGTGAGTAGATTAATCATATGAGCCAAGACACTGTCTGAAAAATTCATTGAATTCATTACGTCTGCACTTATTTGTGTACCATTTGTTTTCTTTTCCCCATATGCTCCCCCTGGATTGTTTGAGACACTGCTTTAACCGTTGGAACCCGTGAAACAGGTCCCACCAGGAGGTTTTTGAGCTGGGTGTAGAAACACTATCTTTTTCATCATCTTAACACTTGTTCTTTATTATTTAATTTTAATTTTATCACATTCTTCTTTAAGTTGTTCGCGCCTTTATCACTTTTATCACAATATATTGGATTTCCTTTAAGTGCATAAAAATTCCTGTGGAAAACCTAGTTCCATATAAAAATGGGAGACTCCCATTACATTAAATAATTGAGCATTCAAAATTATACAAAAAGGGAATTAAAAAAGAATGAAGAGTGCTTATCACTGCTTATTTACATGTGGATGTCTTCGGTACAGTGCTTGATCTTACAGATGTGTCCTACATTATTTGCCAGAGAAAAATGAATGGCGTTGGCAACACCATGCATGCTCCATTACTGCCATGGAGACAGTAAGTCTTGATAGATCTGTATGTGCACTTGGAGCAGCTATTCAAGGGAACATACCTCTGTGAAAAGTATAAGCAGGTGGTCTATTTGGAGTCTTAGATTGCTGAGCTGGAGGCAACTTGCAACATTGAGGGATATTGACAATCTTGAAAGGGGTTTAGTGCTCACTGAGCAGGTCCTAGCTTGGACTAGTGGTGCAGAGGGTGGAGCTATAGCTGAGGACCAGGAAGAAGTAAGTAACAGTTAGAAGTGAAAAATTCAGTCCAGCTCTGAGCTGACCCATTCCAATAGATTTTCCAGTTTCAGTGAAGATATTGGGGGTGTCAGGGCAGGAATGGCAGAGACTGATTTCTCTAGCAGTCAGGGGAATAGTTCCTCCAGCATATAGGCGACTAAGGATACTCAGAGAAAAAGAAAAGTTGAGGTGGTAGGTGACTCCATTATTTGGAGGGTAGAGAGGGCAATCTATTGCCATGACTGGAATGAAACAAACAGTTTGTTATCTCCCAGGAGCTCAGGTTTGGCACATTGCAGATTGGGTAGACAGATTGTTGGGAGTGACTGGGACTGACCCAGTGGTCATGTTGGCTCCAATTGCTAAGTTAGAAAGAGGAAAGATACAAAAAATTATTTCAGGGCTCTAGACCACAAGCTTTAGACAAGGACCTCCAAGGTAGTATCTTCTTAAATACTACCAGTGCCATGTGCTACCCCTGGTAGACAGGTAGCTCAGGGAGGTTAATTTATGGCTGAAATAGTTATGTAGGGAGGAGGGTTTGGGTTGTTTAGAGTACTGGGAGTCATTTATGGTAGGGATGCCCCTCAATGAAGAGGGATATTCTGTGCTAAGTGGGAGGATGTTAAAAAGGTTGATGGAGATTTTAAACTAGGAAACTAGGGGGGAGGGACAAGAAAGAGCAAATTAACTATACAGATTAGAAATTAATGGGGAAATATGTAGGGGACATGAAGGTAGAGTTGGGGGGGAGTGGGAGTTTGGAGGCACCCTTATTAAATCCAGATAATACTAGAAAACTTCTAAAAGACTAAATGCAATTGGGGTTGAAAGGCAGATAAGATAACAGACTGGAAAAAAATATTATATGCATGCTTGCTAATGCAAGGATCTTGACATATAAAATGGGGAGATTGAATGATGATATAGGCATTACTGAAAAATGGTGGAATGAAACTCATGATCCCTTTTTTGGAGGAATCAAGCAGATAGAAAAGGCGGTAGAGTATTTTTATATGTTAAATAGGATTTGAAACCTATTATAATGGAAGATGTTTATGAAGGGAAGGAGGAAAATGTAGAGACCTTGTGGATAGAAATCTTTGGAGGTAAAAGTACATGTAGCTTAGCTTTGGAGGTAAAAGTACATGTAGCCATGGCTGGTTTATAGCTACCAGTCTGCCTTTCTCCTGGCAGTAAGCCTTGTAAACACAGGCCTGCCAGGACTAATCCTGGGTTTTTCCCACCCCTAACAGCTTCAGTGAGTCACAGGGGAGGTGGTTCAACTAGGCCTATGTGTCCAATCAGGGACTCAGACCTGCTTCTTGCTTTTCCTGTACTTAAGGGGCTTCACTACCAAATTCAGCAGTTGTCTCTACCTTTGAGAGAGACAGGTTCTCACCCAGAAATGTGGATTGGCTGTTCACTCACTGCCTTCGCCCCTTGTGGGAGTTAGTAGTGAGAATATTCCTCTGGCTCTTATAGGGAGTCAGGGAAGAGCAAGGACTGCTGTGTGGGCCCTGTACCCGCAGTGAATGTCCAGGGATACATCCTGAGGGTGAAGGCCCTAAAAAGTTCCTGTTGTTGTGTATGCTGTGCAATCTGCAGTGTGCAATAAAGTGTTCCTGTTTTACTATACCTTCCTGCCTGAGACTGCAATATATCAGGGGAAGGCTAAAGAAGTTCTCCTGCAGAGATTGCTCCCCACATCCCTGGGACCTGCAAGAGATGGAGGCGCTGTCACCGTGAGTACGAATCAGTTATTACCCTAGAAGCCTGTTCTGACCTCCTCCAGAACACCGCAGAAGACTAAGATCTACTGTGAGCCAGCAGGTGTGCACCACCACACACTATGTAGCAGAAAAATATCCCATAGGGGGGCAATATGTGTTACATTTGGAGGCACTGCTGAGATCATCAGGACAGGCTTTTAGCGAAGCAAAACTGAAAGAAAATAATGTATGCTTCCAGAGCAAGTGCTAAGGAAGGGGGAGGCTAGATGTAGTCAGGAGGAGTGTAACCTATCAAAGCATGACCTAAAGGGTAAATAGATCTGGAGACATAAAGCTGTTCTTGTCAACCTGAGGTGGGTAATGGAGATAACTAGAAGGGGGGGGGGTATCTGGGTGGTCCCCAGGAGCCACAAGGGAAGGATCGGCGAGATACTGGCAGCTGAGGAGGCGACATAAGATTATTGCACGGGGAAGAGCCCAGAGTACTACTAGCCAGTAGCCAGACTATGGAACCGCAGAGCACTTGTATTGGGCTGCAATCATTTGCAGTATGCTGCAGAGGGAGTTTTGCCTAGCCTGGGGTATATTGATGTCCCAGTGGTCAGAGACTACCATGTGCTGCAGATGTACCAGGAGAGCAGGCCCTTTGCAAAATCGTGAGGGCTGCGCTATGCTGACACACTTTATTCCACTCAAAATAGCGGCTGCCCAGGAAGGGAGTGCATTTTGAGGACTGTTTGATCTAAAATGGCGTCTCCCACCAAGTCTGGGGAGTGCACGTGCTGCTTGCAACCAGGCTGCATGAGAACTTTTTGCAGAAATCCAGGTCTGGCGAGAAAACCAAAGCCCTGTCCCCGCGATGTGAGTGGCTCAACGCAGAGCCAGAACCACTCGTTGCTACTGTGTGCCCCTCCTCTAAACTCAACCAGAGGGAGGGGGCACAATGAGCGCCAATCAGAGAGCTCTAACTACACTGAGGGAGGAGTCAGATTCGAGCTGCCGCACCCTCAGTTCCTCGGAGCTGGTGATCAAGAAAGAGCCCTTCTAACAGTGCTGCTGCTCGAGATTACCCTGGCAATAAACAAAATGGCTGATTGTCGACTAACTCCATACCAACTTCCAGGAGGCATCCTGGTATTGGAGATAGCTGGCCAAGAGTTCAGAGGTGCCTTTGCTCCCAATGCAGGACACCCGGAGGTAAACCTAGTACCACGGCTCACTGCATGCAGTACAGAACCTTCTACCTATGGCCGGTAGTACCGCTCATCACTGTCAATGACCAGCCGGAAGGCTCAAAAGCTACGTTGATCGAGGTGGACAGCCTTGATGCTGCAACCACCCAGGGCCCGTGTGCCCTAACGGATGTTCCAGGGAGTCCATGCACCCCAGTTCCAGACTCGGTTCTAGAGCCGGAACCCCAGATGTCAGAACCACGGGGTAAGGTGACTGCCCAGGGAGAGTTGGGAGCGCTTCCACTAGTGGCGCAGAAGCGGGACCGTTTCCTGCCAATAGCCACCCATGAATGCAAGGTGCCCTGATGCTGTTCCCGTGCAGAGGTGTCCCTGCCCCTATCATTGGACGATGACCACGACAGCCTCGCATCAGTGGTGACACGCCAACTGGCGGACCACTTGAGCGGTGCTGTAAAGAGAGAGCCACCTACCTGCGACTTAGAGAGGGCGAGTCGAGAGATCCCAAGACAACAAGCGCTGGTGCGGCCTGAACTGCGGAGAAGCCCTACGGCCATGGAGGCTCCCAGAGTTGTTGAGGAGGTACCTCTGGCTGTTCCAGATGACGCAACGACCATCGTGAGCCAGCAGAGCAGTGAGGAACCGGGAAATGAACTGAGATAAGAACAGGGGCGGACACGAAGGCCTTCTTGAGAAGGGCGAAAGACTGAAGCGCAGCAGTGGGCCAGGAAGCAGGGTCTGCTCCTTTCTTGGTTAATTCCTTAAGTGGAGCCACTAAGGAAGAGAAATTTTGGATGAACCTGCAATAATAATTTGAGAATCCAAGAAATCGCTGTATCGCTTTAAGAGACGTCAGTTGTGGCCAATCCAGGACTGCTTTGACCTTGGCGGGATCCATGGTGAGACCGGTATCAGAAATGATGTATCCCAGGAAAATAGTAGATGTTTGATGAAAATGGCATTTCTCCAGTTTGGCAAAAAGTCTGTTCTCGTGTAGGCGAAGGAGCACCTGTTTCACATGAGAGATGTGTTCTTGTCTAGATTTAGAAAAGATTAATATGTAATCGAGATAGATGATTACAAAGGAGTTGAGAAGGTCCCTGAAAATTTCATCCTGAAACATGGCTGGGGCATTGCACAGACCAAAAGGCATGACTAAGTACTCATAATGTCCATCTCTGGTGTTGAAAGCAGTCTTCCATTCATCACCCTGACGGATCCTAACAAGATTATAGACACCTCGTAAATCCAACTTAGAAAAAATATTAGCTCCTTGTAATCGATCAACAGTTCAGCAATGAGAGGTAAGGGGTAGCGATTTTTGACAGTGATTTTGTTGAGGGCCGATAGTCTATGCAAGGGCGTATGGTTCCGTCCTTCTTCTTCCCGAAGAAAAACCCAGCCCCTGCAGGAGAGGTGGACTACGTATAAATCCCTTCTGTAAATTCTCTGCAATATATTCCTTAATTGCCTTGGTTTCTGGCATAGACAACGGGTAAGAGGTCCCTCTAGGAGGTGAGGTACCTGGAAGTAGATCAATAGGACAATTGAACGGGCAATGAGGGAAGGGTCTCTGATCTGACCTTATCGAAGACGTCCCGAAACTCAGCGTACTCTTCTGGTAATTGTACCCTTTCCTTCTCTTCGGACACGGTGGTACCCCCAATGCTACTTGCTTCAAGGATGCAGTTCTTATTGCAAAAAGAGCTCAATTGAATGGGCTCCTTGATGAGCCAATCCACCCGAGGGTTGTGTATCTGTAGCCAGGGTAGACTGAGGATCACGCTAATGGAAGGAGTGTGGATAAAGTTGAATTGGATCTTTTCCAGGTGCTTATTTTCAGTCTTGAGCTGAAGAACCTCTGTCTCCAAGGAGATAAAAGCGGGCTGCAGAGGTCTTCCGTCAATGGCTTCAAGAGCGATGGGCTTCTTTCTGCGCCTGATAGGAACTAGGTGGCGTTCTGCGAATGCTTGATCTATGAAGTTTCCGCCGGAACCTGAATAGAGGAAAGCAAGCGTAGATACTTGGAAGCCCTCCCCGAATAGAGTAACGGGGATAAGAATGCAAGAAGGGTTGTCAGCAGAAATGTGGGAAAGAGAAAGCGTTCCCAATGAAACTCCCCAGGGTCTCATGGGAACTTTGCGTTTCCCGACTTTTGGGGACAAAAATATGCAAAATGTCCAGATGTACTGCAGTAAAGGCATAACCCAGCATTTTTCTGTCGGAATTTCTTGAATTTTGAAAGACTAGTACCCCCCAATTGCATAGGTTCGAATGTATCCGGGAGCGGAATCTCAGCTTGGCTCACCTGACCGGGATTGATCCGGGATGAATTGACACGATGATGAGCCTTCTCTGATCTCCTTTCAAAAAAGACGACGATCCACCTTAATGCAGACAGCGATAAGTTCTTCCAAGTCGGTGGGACGGTCATAGGCTTCCAGTTCATCCTTCAAGGCATCAAATAACCCTTGCCAAAAGGCTGCGGTCAAAGCTTCGTCGTTCCAGTTGGTTTCTGCAGCTAGAGTCCTAAACTCGAGTGCGTATTTTGCAAATGGACGATTGCGTTGAGAAACATGAAAAAGTTCAGAGGAAGCACATACCTTACGGCCAGGTGTATCAAACACTTTCCGGAACTCCCTGGCAAAGGCTCCGACATCCTGTGTGTGGTCGGATCTTCGTTCCCAGATGGGAGAGGCCCAGGCAAGAGCGCCATCTATAAGAAGAGAGACAATACACGCCACCTTGGCGCGGGGTGCAGTGAAGCGATTCATTTCAAATTGTATAAAGCATTGATTCAGAAACCCCCGATATTCGTGAGGGTCACCCCCATAACGGTTAGGGGCAGGTAAACGAGGTTCTAGGGGAAAAGGTAAAGCTGGAGTAGCGGCAGGTTCAAGAACAGAAGGCACAAGAGGGGGGTGAGGTTCTTGTAGAGAACGAGTAAGAGACCTGAAGTCCTCCTGAAGAGAGAGCATGTTTTGCTCACTACCCACAATTTTTTCCTCTAGGCTAGACAGGTAGCTTGCGTGTGTGCACAGGGCTCTTCCTACCTCAGCGGGGTCGAAGTTTGTGTGGCTGAGCATACTGTAACGCATAGCTCACCACAAATGAAGCGTGATTGCGGTGCTGAGGTAGGGAATTGATTAACGCCAACCCACAGCCACACGGGCGCGCCTATGATGTAGATTGGTCGTGCAAGCCAGGTCAGGATTAGAGATGTGAGAATAGTTGAGGGTACTTGCCAGGTCAGGGGCGGAGAGTTGCGGATCGTCGGGGTGCGTAGCCAAGTTCAGGATTGGAAAGTAGCGGATCGTCGGGGTATGTAGCCAGGTTCAGGATAGGAGAGTATCAGATCATTGGAGTACTTAGCCAAGGTCAGAGAAATAGAAATGATCGATGCCGCTGCCTCTCAAAAACCAGGGACTCACCAGGTAAAAATAAAACTGAAGTTTATTCTAATCACATTAAAAATGAACACTCAGGACAAACAAAAATAGAGCAACCTCCTCCCACATGTTTCGGGCATGCACTGCCCTTTCTCAAGGAGTATTAGTATTAGCCAAGGTCAGGACTGGAGACTGGAGAATGGTCATTCGTAGCCGGATCAGGAGAGGAGAGGTGCAGAGTCCAAATAGAGAAGCAGGGTCAGGCAACAAGTGGTTAACAGGCACGGCAAGGCAAGGAAAGGTCACAGGACAAGAATGCAGCAAGGCACAGCGTCACACTAGACTATTCTCAGCAATGAGAGTCAGAAGCAGGAAGGTATATATAGGAAGACCCTCCAATAGAAAGCCAGGGTGGAACCAGGAAGTGAAATCCAATAGGCTGCTGGTGCACACAGGTGTGCCCTATAATGCAGCCTGATCTGGAATGGAGGCAGGACCGATTGCGCGCCGACCCGCGCGTCACGAAGGTCAGAGGGAGGAGCCTAGAACGCGTGTCACTTCCACGCCAGTCCTGTCCATAATCAGAGCGGGGGCGGAGCTTGGAACGCGCATCAGCGGGAGGCTGGACAAGCACACCCATCGCGTGCCGGAGCGGGGGGCGGAGTCAGAACCTGCGGGCAGAGAGTTAGACCATGCAAGATTCCCGCGCGGGTGAAACTGGGCCACAGGATTCCGCATCCTGGATGTCCGTCGCAGGAGGGTCATTAAGGTGAGGAGACGGTCTACGGCCACCAGGATGGCGTTTTATCACAGCATCAATACAATCACTCTGTACAATGGCAAGTGATTCGTTTAACTCAATCTGGATCCGTTGTTCTGTAATCGATAGTTTGAGCAGGGTTATTATATTCAATTCTTGCACTGCATTGTGTCCAATGTAGTCCTGGAATGTTATTGAGTGGGCAGTTACTAGATACAATTGGTACCCAGCTAGAGAGAGGGTGGGACTAAAAAAAGTAAACATTATGAATATGAAGAACGTGTAACTTTAATAATGCTTTATACATTATAAACATTATGTAATGAAAAGCAAAATGTAGGGCATGATCATTGTTATTAGTCCAAACTATTTTTGCATATGGAAAAATATAATTATTTATGCTTGCAATCATGTTTCATAGTATCTGAACTGTTCCTTTAAGAGGTTAGTATAGGTCTATCCCTTGACCCCGCAGAACATAAAGATTGATGTACTCCTAAAATAATCCTAACATTAACAAGTCATATCTTAACACATAATTAATGTATGCATTGACACTATTAGGTCAATAAGCAAAACACTTTCAGGTTAGAAATATGATTTTTTTTTAAAGACCACGGAAGCACTAATACAAAGTAATATGTCTCAGCTCCATTGACTCCATGCTTAAAACATTGATTTTCAGAATGGCTTTTTTTTCTAAGTCCCGTCTCTTGCCGCTCCTCGCCGCTTCTCCGCAGCCTCTTGCCAACTTTTTGTGGTGGGACGATTTGGAGAGGAATTCTCAAATCTAGAGCGGCGAGAAGCGGCGAAAAGCTGATCAAGGCTACTAGAATTCAGCGAGTTTGAAAAAGTGGCGAACAGTGGCGAAAAGTGGCTTTCCGCTGTGCGTCTGCTGGAAAAATATTTCGGCCAAAAAAAAGGCAATTTTTGCTCTTTTCGCCAGCTTCTCGGGGCTTACTGAATCGCAGCAGGCATTTTTTGCGAGAAACTGGCGAAAAGTGCCTTTTCGCCGTTTACTGCATAACCCCCATGGTCAGATCATGACTCTTCTCCAGAACTGCCCGAACCTCTGCTGCGGACTGTTCATCATTTGTATTTCTAATCTCATCCACCAGACGCATCGCCTCCTCACAGTTTTAAAAACATGAGACTGATTGTAAGCGAGCACACTGTAGGCATACAGTAGGTACAGTACAGTGTTCATGTGTGAGGGAAATACAGTAAACCATGTTTGTGAAATTTTTGAAAGGTTACATTTTTTTCTCAAATATATCAGTTCCTAGGCCAAATTTTTTTTTTCAGAGACAAGTTGGAAAAAATAAATTTCTAACACCACAGAATTAAAATATGGACATGGCAGAATCATTTACAGTATTAGAAGAATACAGTAAGGGGTATACAATACACGCTCTGTTACCTTACTGCCCACCTTTGGATCTGTATTATTCGGTGTCCGTTCTTTTACATCCACAGTATTGTCATGCTATACCCCTTGGAAATTACTTTTCTGGGCATAGCTGCTTAGAACACAGCACAGATGAATGTATATTCAATGTTTATTTAATGTGTATTATGTCTACATAAAGGACGCTGTATTTATCAGGTACCTGTACATAGACAGGAAAAGTATACACCTATGTTTTACACCTTTCCATTGTCTCCCCGCCCACCAATGAATGACGTCAGCGAAACTGTGCATAAAGCTGACGCAAATTGCATAGCCTCCCACACTATGATCTCCATCTGAACTAACTCTTGTCCAGATACTGTACTATACTTCATCTTGTGCCATGAATCGTGCCCGCTTCTACGGACACAAGAACAAGCTCACTTCCCAGACCCGAGAAAGCTGTCCCAGACCCGAGAAAGTGAAAGGTGGCAGCTGTTTCCGAGGCCCACAAAGGAAAGGCAAAGGTAGCTAAAGAAATGGCACCGAAAGCTCCTAAGGCAAAGAATCTTCGACCAGGGTTTAAAAATAAGAAAATGGCCAAAGTTATCTCTTATAAAATTTCTTGGCGGAGCTGGACCAGCTAACCTGCTCCAAGAACAGCTGAAACAGCCACCCCCTGTTCATCTGATCCTTCACCCATCTTTGCCTAACCAGCAACCCCCATTCACACCTTTCCCTGCAACCATTGATGCCGAACCAGCCATTCTCTGTTCTTCTCGCACTGTACCCATCAATGCTGAACCAGCCACCCCCTGTTCTTCTTGTACTGCACCCATCGATGCCGAAACAACCGTCCCCTGCTCATCACGCCCTTTACCAATCGATGCCAAACCAGCTGTCCCCTGTTCATCACACGTTCACCCATCAATGACCAACCGGACCCCCTCCTGCGCATATAGCCGTTCACCCATCAATGCTCGGCCGAGCTATCCTTGCTCACGCAGCCCTACGTAGCCCAACAGGATTACCACCTCACACCTTGCACCCGATCCAGCTCAGTCATCTGACTGCTAATGTTTTTGGTGGTTGGTGAATACCAGGCCCAGCATAGCAATAAGGGATAGAGTGGAGGCAAAGTTAGATCTTATTTTGGAGAGAATGGTGAGGATGGAGAGGGGTCTCTATTTCTTGGTTCGTGTCCCTGTATGGCCAATGCCGGAGGGTGATCTGGAGGCAACCATGCCACCCCCAGAGGCATCATGTACATCCTGTGCACCCTCTCCAACACTGGAATGAACCTGCATGCCACCAGCATCATTCACAGCACCGGAGGCACACCGCACACCCCCCTTTATATACCATTGTTTTGGAAAATCAGGGCCACCAACAGGGTGAATCTGCCGGGGGTTGGCGTCCCGGGTCCCGTGAGTCCCATCGCCCAGTCACCACAGGGCACTAGGATTTTGCGCACAGGCGATCAGCCAAGCAGCGCGTGCTTCTATCTCACAAAAAAAATCCCCCCTCCTGATTGGCTGGTTTGTGCTAGCACGCTGCCAGGATTTTTTTGGGACCCACACCAAGCTCTATATGAGCTTGCAAAGTGAAGGCCGCCTTTTCCTGCATGGACCAAGTAAGGCAAGTACTGCTCCATGCCTCCCTTGCTTCGCCCTTACCTCCCATGCCTCCCCCTTACCTCCCATGCCTCCATGCCCCCTTGCTCCGTTTGCCCCCATGCTTTGTTTGCCCCCCTGATCCAATTGCCCCCCCACTGGTCTGTTGCCCCCCCCTGCTCCGCTGCACCCCCCCTGTGTGTCCGTGTGAGAGTGTCAGTCTGGGAGTGTCAGAGTCTATGTGTCAGTGTGTGTGTCAAAGTGTGTGAGTGTCAGTGTCTGTGAGTGTCAATGTGTGAGTGTCAGAGTGTGTGAGTGTCAGTCTGTGAGTGTCAGAATCTGTGAGTGTGTGTCAGAGTGTGTGAGTGTCAGAGTCTGTGAGTGCCAGTGTATCAGAGTGTCAGAGACTGTGAGTGTCAAAGACTGTGAGTGTCAGAGACTGAGTGTCAGAGACTGTGAGTATCAGAGACTGTGAGTGTCAGAGACTGTGAGTGTCTGAGACTGTGAGTGTCAGAGACTGTGAGTGTCAGAGTCTGTGAGTGTCAGAGTCTGTGAGTGTCAGAGTCTGAGTGTCAGTCTGTGTGTGAATGAATACAGACACCAACTCACAGTCAGTAATAGTCACCCACCCACCCAAGTTTCAGTCACCCACCCACCAACCCAAGTGTCAGTCAGTAACCCAGCCAAGAGTCAGTCACCCACCCAACCCCTCCCTCCCCACCCACTCTCTCTCTCTCTCTGTCTCTCTCTGTCTCTCTCTCTCTCTCTCTGTCAAATCCTCCCGCCCGGGCCCTAGCAAAGTTGATTATCCAACTCCCCACCCCCACTTCTCCCAACCAGGCCCATACTGAATCCTCCCAGGCCTTTTGTCACATAGGATGTAGCATTGGGTATCTTAAGTTTTCAAAGCCATGCAATGCCCTTTTGCAGCATTACAGGGCTCATAGCTGGATCTCCAAGGGCATTGGGGACCTGTTCTATTAATCCAAAAATAAAGATGCGCCGGAAATGTTTCTGATCTAATAAATAAAGTTTAGAAAATACAGTTTTTTAATTGACCGTTCTGCTATTGTATTCATCAGAATGGCCAGGCGTGCAGGAAACCACTCATTAATACTGCCAGGTAATGTACTGTACTGTCCATAAATTCATTCATGCCATGTCTTTTCTTCTCTAACAAAACAATATCTTACTTGCAGAATGTACCATTTTAACATGGAACAGATACAGTGAAAAGATGAAAAATGCAGTCATTGTTTAATGCTTATGTTTATTTTTATTTTTTTTGTAGGTTTGGGGATGGGCGAAGCCATCACCACATTCTTGCAGGAAACCCATCCAGGAAACCATCCATCAATACTCATCAATACTGCCAGGTAATGTGCTGTTCTTTAATTCATGCACGCCATGTCGTTTATTCTCTAAAAAAAACCTCATAATTGCATAATGTAGTCACGTTCAATTCTTAAGTTCTTTTACTGTATGTTTTTCAGGTTTACCATCAGGTCGAAGCCAACACTGTGTTCGTGCAGGAAACCCATTTCAATACTGCCATGTAATGTACAGTACTTTAATGTATGCAACTACTGTATCAAAGATTTGTTTTCAACTAGGTTCCATAGCGACACACATGTGCAGAAATTAAATGATACGCTTATTTGTTTCAACTAGGCTCCACAGTGACACGCATGCGCAGAAATGCAATGACATGCATATGCATTTCAACCAGGCTCCACAGTGACAGGCATGCACAGTACACTACTACTGTATCTGCGATTACTATTTTTGAGTATTGTCTCTTTCTTTACAGGCAAAGACATCCAAGAGATGGCCAGTTCGAAGAAGAAAAATTAAAGACCATTGTAAATTTGAAAGAAGAGACTTTGTATTATTATATTAATCATTTTTACTTTGCTAATGTGTGCAAAAAAAAATATTTCATTCCCTATAAATACTTTTTGGTGTGTTTAAGTTTTTACTTTTTACATTTCAATTGAAAATCATTAGAGGCAATTCAATACACTTACAGTACATCACTCTGTGTGATATCGGGTTGTGCGAACATAAACGGGAATAAGTGACGGGTTACATTGCAGTTCGATTTTTAAGACACTCAAATTACGAGCAAATTGCGCGCAAGGCTTTAATGTACGCGGTACGGGGGAGGATGTCATACGGAACCAGCAATCGAGAGCGACCGAAATTAGGGGTTCATCTGTACATTATATTTGTCATGCCGTCTTACTTAGAATAGCCATGATAAACTAATATTTAAACATCTTCTCCAGTCAATCTTTGTCCCACAGACAGTCTGGCCTTTGCTGGAGTTTTGTAAGAGAAAAGACGATAGAAATAAACTTAGGATCATTAAAACATTTCTATGCATAGTCAATATAACCTATTTTAGTGTACTGTATTGCCATTACTAGTTTTATAGTTGTATTATTGTTATCAGGCGCAATACATCAAGCTAATGTCCCAGTGCATGCTCATTTTTAACACCTGAGGCATAATAATATTACTATTGCTTGCGAATTAAGATGCCGTAACAGACTGCTACAAAAGAGCTATAAAATATTTTCACTTTGTAAATTTAAACACTACTGCAATTTTAAATCTGTCATAACATAGCTATTTGCTGACTTAGATAATATTACATTGTAAAATATTTGTATTAGTGAGAATGTATTGTTTAAAACTAATTGTACAATACAGTAATCTCTACATGAAAGAATGATTTTACAGTTCCATTGCATCCAAACAATGTAAATGTAATATTTTCAACACTAATGTATAGTGTGAAGTATAGCACTTTAGTCATGATGGTGTGTATATTTTACCTACATACAGTGGCGACCAACTTTATTCTAACTCGGCTAGCTCCGCGAATTTCAGATTATCCTGGTGATGTGCAGTTTTGTGTCGTTTTCGCCCGGAGTGTATTGCGTTATTTTCGCGGCTGTGATTTAAGCATTCTATTCACGCTGTCTGCAATACTGCAATGCCGTGTAAAAATTCATGGGGGCGTTTGCGAGCTGTTGTCTTTGAAGCCGTCCCCTATAATCCCTAACATACAGTACTGTACACATACAGTACTATATATGCACATCAATGATACTATAGGCCGTCCCCTGGCGAGATGTGTTTGCAGCAGAGAGAAATCAGCTGCTCTCTCTGCGCAAACATCGGCACATTAAAAATTATTTAAAATACATTTTTATTCATAGTGTAGATGTGCAGGGGGTCTCCGGAGCTGAACTGCATTGGTTTCAGGTCGGGGGACCCCCTGCTTCCCGAGATACAGCCCCCTTTATGAGGTGCCGGTATCCCTCTGCATTTAAAGGTCCCGATCGATCACGTGACCGCGGCATGTAAACCAAGCAGAGGGATACCGGCACCCCCTAAAGGGGCCTGTATCTCAGGAAGCAGGGGGTCCCCGGACCTAAAACCACAGCGGGTCAGCTCCGGAGACCCTCTGCACATCTACAGTATAAATAAAACACACACATCAATAAAGAATCGTACCTTACCTTTGCGGCTATGTGCTATTGTAACGAAGCAGCATGCATGTATTTTTAATAATATTGTACAGTGAGCAGGGGGTTCCCTGAGCCACAAATCAAAGCTCCTGCACAATATTATTAAAGTACAGAAATGCTGCTTCATTACCATAGCTGATAGCCGCTAAGGCAATGAAGGGGTTAACCCACCGTGCCCGCTTTATTGTGGGTAGCGGGGGTGGGTGAAGGGGGTATTTGGCCCTTGGTGTGAGTTTAGGACTTGCGGGAGGGGGGGTTGCGGGTGCACTTAACCCCTTCACGACCGTAGCAGTTAATACCGCTACGGTCATGAAGGGGTTAACCCCTCCCGCTACCCCCCCGCAAGCCCTAAACAACCATCATTGGGGCTAATACCCCCTTCACCCACCCCCGCTACCCACAATAAAAAAAATTCACACACAGCAGCCGCCCAAAAAAAAACAAAAAAAAACTAAATAAATAAATAAATACATGAATATAAATAAATACATTTAAAATACATTTTTATTCCCAGTGTAGATGTGCAGGGGGTCTCCGGAGCTGAACCGCATTGGTTTCAGGTCCGGGGACCCTCTGCTTCCCGAGATACAGGCCCCTTTATGAGGTGCCGGTATCCCTCTGCATTTAAAGGTCCCGATCGATCACGTGACCGCGGCATGTAAACCAAGCAGAGGGATACCGGCACCCCCTAAAGGGGCCTGTATCTCGGGGAGCAGGGGGTCCCCGGACCTAAAACCACAGCGGTTCAGCTCCGGAGACCCTCTGCACATCTACAGTATAAATAAAACACACACATCAATAAAGAATCGTTCCTTACTTTTGCGGCTATGTGCTATGATAACGAAGCAGCATGAATGTATTTGTAATAATATTGTACAGTGAGCAGGGGGTTCCCTGAGCCAGAAATCAAAGCTCAAGGGACCCCCCCTGCTCCTGCACAATATTATTAAAATACAGAAATGCTGCTTCATTACCATAGCTGATAGCCGCTAAGGCAATGAAGGGTTAAGGCAGAATAGCATGTTTATTGGGGACATTTGCCCCCAATAAACATTGCAATAAACAACATACAGTACAGTACACCCCCTGTGTATTTAAAATACATAAACAACAATAAATACATTAAATACATATTTTTAATGTGTCTGTTAAACCTCCCTGCCTTGACTGTAATCTATGTAAGGCCCCCTCTCCCTAATGTGTCTGTTACACAGATTACAGTCAAGGCAGGAAAGTTTAAGCCCCCCTCCCCCTAATGTGTCTGTTCAACTTCCCTGCCGTGACTGTAATCTTTGTAAAGCCCCCTCCCCCTAATGTGTCTGTTTAATCTCCCTGGCCTGTGTTTCTGTGAGTGCAGTGTATATAAATGTGGGGATGTGCATGTGTAAATATAATGCAGCGCCTCACTGCCAATGGCCCACCCCGTGAGGCCTAACCATCCACACCCACTACCCACTACCCACCTGCCCATGGCCCCTCCGCTGCTGCAAAACAGAGACAAAAATTAAAACATTCAAAGTAATGTCCCCTAACCCCTCAATCACCATAGTGGTTATTAACCGCTACAGTCATTAAGGGGTTAACACACCCTTACCCACCACTCGGGATGCCTACATACCCTCCAACACTAACCCCCCACCCTGTGAGGCCTAACCACCCTCACCCACTACCCACAAGGGAGGCCTACCCACATACGGTTGGGGAAACTCCCCCCCCCACCTCCAGTACCCCAATAAAAACAATACAGTGACCCACAATAAACATCATTATATTTATTAACTGTGGGAGAGATCCGAAGATTCCAGCGGTGCACAGCTTGTAGAAATGGGAGACCAGCAAGGTGTGGATTAAAAATAAAGATTTATTGAAAAAAACATTTGGTTAAGGGGGACACACTCTGACGCGTTTCGGACCTGCGTGGTCCTTAATCATTAAATACATTACCCACCCCCTGTGCCCCCCCATAAATACAAGATTTATCCTTTAACAAACAGGGTTCATAACGCAGCCCCACGCGAGTCCCCGGTGGGCTGGCGGGGCACCTGACAGACTACAGGGTACCAGCAGCCCTTTTCAAACAGGTTCTGGAGGTCTACTGGTGGGTCCCGCCAGCACCATGGCCCCCAGGTGGTCTCCTTGGGTCACCGTGGGCCACAATTGGGTCCCCACGGTAGGCCCGCGGATGTCTGGGAGCCCCGGGTCAGACCCACAGGTGTCTGCGGGGCCTCGGGTGGTTCCCACGGGGGTCTGGGGATCTCACGGGTGCTCACTATGGGTCTGCGGTGCCCCCACAGAAGTGGGACCACACATCTTCATCCCTGCACCTACGGGTCAGTGGTGCCCCCAAAGAAGTGGGACCACACAGCTTCATCCCCGCAGACTACGGGTCTGCGGTGCCCCCACAGATGTGGGCCACCGCTTCATCCCCGCATGTATCACCCGTGGAACCACCAGCCTGATACCCGTGAGATACCCAAAAAAAACACAGGTGGTCTACAGAGGTCTCACGCGGAACCATGGAACAAACCTGAATGTAAAAAAAAATTACCTGGCCTATACATTCAATACATACACCCCCCCCCCCAACACCTACAGTACAATAATGTGCAAAATAACTATTATCAAGATAGGGATAATAGATTAATTGCCCATTATTAAAAACATTAACTAGCATATTCAAATAAATAAAGTACTACTGACCTCATCAATAAGAAGTCTCCGTCGCCAGCGACATCCTTGTCTTGCCCACAAAATACATAGCAAATACAAAGCCAATACATTGCAAGTACATTCAGATATCAATTAACCCCATAAACACCTTATCAGATAATAACCGCAAAGGTAATTAAGGGGTTAAGCCACACTGGCCCGATACCCACCGTTCACCCATGAATTTGTACAGTGGCTTCATCATGCAACTATATATATCGGAGCTAACCGGAGGGGACAGGACAGCACGCCTTAGAGGGAGCTCCAGGGACACAACAGAGCGGCGTCCAACTCACGGACCGGAGCTGACGGGACCAGTACACCCCAGAGGGATCTCGGGAGGTGGAGAGTCCAGCGTAGCAGCGTCCCACGCAGTGTCCACAGACCGGAGGTGGTGGGTGAGCCAGAAGTCAACAGCAAACTCACTTCTGTCACAGCATTGTGATACATGCATTATTTAAATGTTTTTATTGTAAGTGTTCAATTTTAAAACCCCATAAAAGTTACGTTTTTTATGATTGGTCTGCACTATGGAAATCTTTTCTCTTCTATATACACCGCTGCTTTGCTGAGATTGGAGGTCTCCATTATTCATTGGAATAGAAGTCCTTCCCGCAAAGACCACTGTGCTATATTGCCCGTTTTTGACCTGCATCTTGTGAGTAGGCCACACATATGAGCCAAGACAAATCACTGAATTGACCCATAAGTTATCAAACTGTCTACACTTAGATTGTATTTTGTTTTATCTCCCTTATATGCTCCCCCTGGATTGCAAACGAAGAACTCATTAATAACATATATACTGTACACCCCGATTAAGAATTGAATGCTAGAGACTGATCCATAGACTTGGGCATGCATAAAAGCCCTGACACGTAACCACACGAGGAGAACGAAGGATCCAATCAGTACCACTAGGAAGTAACAAGCTGAGAGTTCAAAAGGAATTCTTTGGTTGACTGATAAGCAATTTTTTGTTTGCTTGTGAGTGTACTGTATCTCCACACAATCTTCTGTGTTTAATACCTTTTTCTATTAGATACTGCACTATGGAGGTTGCACTTTTTCTGTTTGTTTTCTAAAGTTTGATGTCAAGCTTAGAAACAGCATTTTCTGTATATGTTTGTGGGATTTGCCACATCGACTCATGCCAAGAAACACCCTAGAAATAAAAAAATATATGTCATGACACTTTGTTAGTATGTATAGTATTTTCATAATTCATTAATATCATCAACCTTTTAATTCACCAGGATATAATGGGACATATGTATCAAGAAAGTCACCTGCACTGATGCATTTGTGGAAAGCTTTTTTTTCTGTCTGCAACATTATGTATCAACTGTATGTATCAAGAATTCTTGTACAATGTAGATTTTGGTGCATGCTGCACTAGTATTCTGCACTAAAAAAGACACGCCACCTTTATGGTGATTGAGAAAACAAATGCAGAAAACCACTAACAAAAGTTGCATATTTCTTAATTTATACAGTAGAACTGCGTCAATATCCAAATGTTGCCTTTTCTCCTCCGAATCCCTAAGTCCCCCATCTCATCGCAAACAGACGCAGACATACTCAAAAATTGCACAATTAAGATTAATATCTACTCTAGATGTTGCCTGGAACTGGTATATTTAAATGCAATTTGCGAAAAAATTATGTTTATTTAGATTTAGGCAAAATTTGATTTGCATATGAAAATGCGACGATGGTGTAAAAATATCAGAGCAAATGTATGCAATTCTACCGGTTGCCACCATTCACACATGAGATTCTGAAAATCTGAAATTCATTTGAGCACTATAATTCAATCTGAAATGTGATTTGCGCACTTTAATTTGATTTGACAGTCAATACGCACAGAATTTACAAATCCCCGAAATTATGAGAAGAGAGAGAGCGAGAGACTCTACAAAAATAGGACTCTTTTTCTCTCTGTCTCTTACCAGCCCCATATTTCAGGGCCTGGAACCTCTGGGGGAAATTAGCGGATAGTGGTATTACATATATTCAAATAAAGGTAGGTGATTGTCCCTTTTTTTTTTCAAAGTCGCAAAGATTCGCACATGCAAATAAATGCCAGATTTGTAGCAAAGTTTACTGTGGCACATCTCCATTGATTACTATTTCGGGGCAAAGATGAGAAACAATTGAAGTGAAAGTGTATTTCACATATACAGTAGCATGTATTATTCATTATAAACAAATATATATATGTATAATTGTTTTGCACCACTGACAGCCTATATATGATACAATGAATCTATACTATATTTCTAAGTTTGTTATTCTGTTTGTTTGTTTGTTTGTATGTCTGAAGCATCGAAATCTCACAAACGGCACGACGTAGCACAACTAAACTTTTACTGGACATTCAGCTGCGGATTTGTAGGCCAACGCAACTATTTTGAGCTTCCAATATGACTCACCTCCCAAATTATGGACATTCCAAGTTTCCATCGGGTGTCCTGTAAAAATGTTAGAGCAGGAGCGGGGGGGGGTGTGGCTACTAAGGGAGTGGGCGTGTCCTTGGCTGGATCGGGGCTATGTGTGTGTCTGTGTGTGTGTGTGATGTGAGATGTGTGGGGGAGATGTTCCAGTGGGGGGGGGGAGATGTGCCAGATAGCGGTGGGAAAAAGTATAGAAATGTGGAGGAGAATGCGTGGTGCCTGAGTTGTTGACAGCTTAGCATTTGAACTCGATGGCACATCGGGCATCAAAGTAAAAAAATCTAATATAAAGCCTTATTTTGCTATTGCAAGAAAAATACATAGGTACATAAAGCACTAAAGATTGCCGAAAAAAAGCTCCCTACTAAATTGAAAGTCTCTCTCTCTTGTCCAGATTGTATTCAATGATGGATTTGAATAACATAGTTACATAGTAACATAGTAGAGGAGGTTGAAAAAATACATATGTCCATCAAGTTCAACTTATGCTAAATTTAGACGACAGATACTTTATCCTATATTTGTAATTACAGTATATTGATTAAGAGGAAGGCAAACAAAAAACCCCAGTGAAATATCTAACGATATCTCATAAGGTTAAAAATAAATTCCTTCCTGACTCCAAATATCAAATTACTCCCTGGATCAACATCCTTCCTATATTTACTAATTTGGTATATCTTTATATACCTTTAATTTCTCAGAGCTCAAAACTTTTTTAGAAAATATCTTTTGTATCTGTCATCACAGTCTCCATTGGTAATGAATTTCACATTTTAACTGTGCTTACTGTAAAAAACTATATCCTTTGTTGCTGGTGAAATCTCCTGTCCTCCAACCCTATGGGATGACCCCAAGTCCTCTGTACTATCCTTGGGAGAAAATTGTACTTTGGAAAGCTCCTTGTACTGTCCCCGAATATATTTGTATATAGTTATCATATCCCCTTTTAGGCGCCTCTTTCTAATGTAAACAAATCTAATTAAGCTAGCCTCGCCTCATAAATCAGATTATCCCTCCCCTTTATTCATTTGGTAGCTCTTCTCTGCACTCTCTCTAGTTCCATAATGTATTTTCTAAGGAGTTGTGCCCCAAAATGTACTTCATATTTAAGGTGTGGTCTTACTAATGATATCCAAAATAATCAGCGCACCTAAGTCTTACTAATGCTTTATAAAGGGGCATAATTATGTTTCCTTTCCTTCCTTCCATTGCACGTTTAATGCAAGATAAGATCTTGTTTGCCTTTGCAGCTCTTGCATGACTTTGGGCACAATTGCTTAGTCTGTTGTCTACAAGCATTCCTAAATCCTTCTCCATCAAGGATTCCCCCAATTTATCCCATTTAATTTGTAAATTATCTGTTTATTCTTGTTTTCCCAATGCATAAATGTAAGGTTATCTGTAATAAACCTCATCTGCCATTTACATCCCCAAGTTTCCAGTCTCTCCAAACCCTTCTGGAGAGAAAATACATCCAGCTCTGATTCTACTA
The DNA here is from genome assembly GCF_040206685.1 of Ascaphus truei. NCBI lineage: Eukaryota > Metazoa > Chordata > Amphibia > Anura > Ascaphidae > Ascaphus > Ascaphus truei. Next base: position 189,933,477 of record NC_134483.1, on the reverse strand, counting down.
CTTTACACAATTTAGTGTCATCAGCAAAGATGGAGATTTTGCTCTCTATGCAAACCTCAAGATCATTAATAAACAAGTTAAAAAGCAGGGGTCCCAGTACTGAATCATGAGGTACTCAACTTACAACTTTAGCCCAACCTGATAAAGCTCCATTTATTCCAACTCTCTGTTGTCTGTCCTTCAACCAGTTTTCAATACAGGTGCATATTTATTTTTTTTTATTATTATTATTACTTATTTTTTATTAACCATTTTTCAAAAGTAAGAGGGGTACAAAAAGAAAAAAAAGGAGGGGAACAATACAACGGTACAATATTGCAAATAGTCTGATTACACATTAGGAGGGGAGTAGAGTATGGGAAGGGGGGAAGGGGACAGCATTTGAAATCATGTAACATTAAATAACAGGTTAAATACAACATAAATCATAAATCATAAATCACTCTGTTCCAAATAATCTAGTCTAAATATGGGGATATATCTGCATGTCTAAACCAAGGAGCCCATGTCTCTGTGAAGTGGAACCAGTTAGGTAGGCAGTGAGTTTTTCCATGTAGACTATGTGCCAGATTTTGTTATTGATTTGGTTTAAGGATGGGGGAGTCGGTTGTTTCCAGTTTTTGGCGATGGTGCATCTAGTAGCATTTAGAATTTGGGAGATAACTTTAATTTCTTTTTTGTTACAATTGGCCATTGGCTTTCCCAATACTATATATATATTGGGTCCTGGGGGAACGTGATGCCCAAAACCCTGTGTATTAAAGCAAACACATCCCTCCATGTTTGCTGAATTTTTGGACACGACCAGAATATGTGCAGTATACTCCCCATTTCGCCACAACCATGCCAACATAAAGGAGAGACACCTGGAAGAAAAGAGTTCAACCTGGTAGGAGTCATATACCATCTATATATTAGCTTGTAAATATTCTCCTTAATCACCACACAGGAAGAATTTTTGGAGGCGGCTTCCCAAACATCTTTCCAAACATCAAGGTCCAAATTGGTATTTAACTCCTCCTCCCAGGACACCATATATTTATCAGGAGTTTGACTATTTTTGACGGGAGTCAAACTATGGTATAGCCTGGAAGTAATGCCCTTCATAAGAGGCTGACGTACACACCAGTCTTCATATAGCGTTAACACATGTGGTTGGTTTGGCTTGTAAATGGATTGGATATAGTGCCTAACTTGGAGAAATCTGAAAAATTCAGAGGAGGGAATGTCATGGCTCATTTGTAACGAGGTGAATGGAGGAACTTTACCTTTGATGAGAATATCATTAACTCTTGGGAGTCCTTTTTGGACCCAAAGGTTAGATTGTTGGTTATTAGTGTAAAAAGGGAGGGAGGGATCTGAAAATAGGGGTTGCATGAGGGATGGGGTACCCGTAAGTTGGAACCTAACTTTAAGGGAGTCCCAAAGATTACATGCGAAAGATAGCACCGGGTTTGTGTAAACCGCAGCTGGTCTAGATTTTCTATTAAGCCAGAGGAGAGTCTTAATTTCGAATGGGGAGCAGATCAATTCTTCTAGTTCGACCCATCTTTTTTCGGTTGGGTTTGAATGCCAACTAACTAGTTGCCCTAGTTGTGCCGCTCTATAGTACTTTTGTAGGTTTGGAAGGGCTAAGCCTCCTTCTAACTTAGATTTATAAAGGATATCTTTGCGGACTCTAGGGCGTCTATTTTGCCATACAAATTTCAGAATTGTATTTTGAATGTTATTTAGGTCCTTCTGATAAATTTTTACTGGGAGAGTTTGGAAGAGGTACAGTATTCTAGGTAAGATGTTCATTTTAATAGTGGCGATCCTTCCGAACCAAGAGATAATGTATGGATTCCAGGTGGACAAGTCCTTTGCAACTTGGTCGAATAAAGGTTTAAAGTTTATTTTGTATAGGTATGAGTAATCTTTTGTTATTTGAACCCCTAAATATTTAATGTGGGTCTGATTCCACTTGAAGTAATTTTACCATATCCTTGGGAAGGTTTAAGCCAAGAGCCATAGATTTAGAGTGGTTAATTTTTTATCCTGAAAGGGAGCCGAACTCAGATAGAGCTTGGAAAAGATTGGAGAGTGAGATAAGGGGATTCGAGAGCGTCAGTAGTATGTCATCCGCAAAGAGAGCTATCTTAAATTCCTTCTGTCCAACATTGATACCCGTGATATTGGGGTTCATTCTTATCTGGCAGGCTAATGGTTCTATTGCCAAAGCAAACAACAAGGGGGACAGTGGGCACCCCTGTCTGGTTCCATTCTATATTGGGAAAGGGTCAGACAAGGAGTTATTCGTTTTTACTATGGCTGTCGGAGCCGAGAATAGCGTGTTTATGCTGTTTAAGATTTTGGGAGTAAATCCCATTTGTGAGAGTGTGGCGTTCATAAACTGCCAATCCAGCCGATCAAAATCTTTTTCAGCGTCTAGTGAAAGTAGTAATGATGAGCGTGTGGTTTGTTTTGCTACATGTATTAAGTTCACCGTCCTCCTTGTGTTGTCAAGGGCTTGCCCAGAACAAAGCCAACCTGGTCCGGATGGATCAATCGTGGAAGAATATTGTTTAATCTAGTGGCCAAGATTTTTACGTATAATTTTAGATCTATATTTAACAAAGAGATAGGTCTGTAGCTAGAGCACATCATGGGATCTTTTCCATCTTTTGGGATTACGACTATGGTTGCTCGTAGCATATCTCTGGTGGGGGGAGGCCTAAAAGCATCTCATTAAATACTTTAGATAAGTGTGGGAGGAGTATTGTGGAGATTTTTTTGTAGTAAAGGTTTGAAAATCCATCCGGACCAGGGGCCTTCCTATTTTTCAAAGATTTGATAGCCTCCAGGATTTCAGGGGGCTCTATATTTTTTTCAAGATTTATTATGTCTTCTGGTTCCAGCGTCAGGAGCCGGCATTGAGTTAGAAAGTTTTGAATTTTTTTCGCTTTTTTCTTTTTAGCCGATTCTCCCACTGGGCCAGGCAGATTGTAAAGAGATGCATAATATTCCTTAAAGGCGTCACTTATAACTTTGGGGCTATGAGATATCTTTCCATTTTTAGTATAAATATTATGGATCTTAGCTTTAACCTGCTTTTGTTTTAGTTAACGTGCCAGCATCTTATCTGCCTTATTACTTTTTTCGTAGTATTTCTGTTGGGTCCATCGTATAGCTCTCTCTGCGTTTGTCACTAACAAAAGATTTAATTGCCCTCTAACTGAGATTATTTGTCTATAGTTTTTTCGGGAGGGTTTTGCTTTATGGATACTTTCTAGTTCTGATAGCTTTTGTGGTAATGTCACAATGTGTTCCGCTTTTTCCTTCTTTTTCCGAGAAGCCAGAGCAATCAGTTTGCCTCTAAGCACAGATTTATGGGCCTCCCAAAGGGTAACATGGGAAACGTCCAGGGTGTTATTTATATCAAAATATTGGACCAGTTCCTCTTCCAATTGTTGGAGATTTTGTGAGTTCGACAGTAATGATTCATTTAAAGACCACAACCTTGTTTTGTTTTTGGTTGTGAGGCCACCCAGTTTAGTTATAATTGTAGAGTGGTCTGACCAAGCAGAGGGGGCAATTGTTGCTGAGGAAATGTTATCGCTAACTTGTTGGTCAATTAAAATATAGTCTATACGTGAATAACTGTTATGGGGATGAGAGAAGAAGGAAAAATCTTTTTCCTTATTGTTCATTAGTCGCCAGGAGTCTACTACCATCAGATCCTTGACCATGGATACGAGACCACGAGTTGAGGGAACTATCTTTTGTGGTAATGGAAGACTGGGAAATGTATCTAAATTTGGGTCCATGATTGCGTTGAAATCACCCGGTAAGAATTAGAAAACCTTTCTGGACAGAGTTTATTAAATTTGTGAGCTCCCGGAAAAAGGATTCTTGATTTTCGTTAGGAGCATATGTGTTAGCTATTGTTAGATGGGTAGAGTCTAGTAATCCTGTAACAATTAAAATTCTCCCAGCAGGATCATTTTTAATTTGATCAACTTTGAAGTTTAGATTTTTGTGGAAAAGTGTAGCCACCCCATTTTTTTTGTATGGATAATGAGTGATAGATTAGAGGGTAGTCGATGCTGTACAGCAGAGATTGAGCCTCCTTTTTCAGATGCGTTTCGTGTAACAAAATGATATCTCCTGCTAGTCTTTTAGCCTCTGAAAGGGCTATTCGTCTCTTATAGGGGGTATTGAGGCCCTTGGTGTTTTGGGAAATTATATTAATCGGCATAGTGATGCTTTAAAGGTCTATGATACAGGTGAACAAAGTGATGACATATATAACAGATGAAACAGTATCTTAACTATTGTAAACAGTCTGTATTGTGAACATACATCTTGAGAGATACACATATGAACTTTCTGCAGTAACAAATGCTTGTAGAACTGGGTGTGGGGAGAGGGTGGACAAGGTAGGGTGGGGTAAAAAGAGGACCCCGGTTTCCAAACTATGTTTGGGGGGACCAACCATTTCAGGTCCCGTGATGTGAGTGTATCGCAGTCACGGGATGCGCAAACCTGGGGGAGCGGGCCGCAGCCCAACGGCTTAATGCCGCAGTGGTCCCTTGTTTGGGAGCCAACCCTTCAGAAATCAAAAGCAAAAGCAACACCCCGGAGAGTACGGGGTGGATTGTATGTGTAGTCTTACACATCCGGATACAGAAAAACGAGGGGGAAATGAAACATTGTAACTATTTACATCACCTTATCTTTCCTTAATTTTCTCACATTGAGTAGATCAGACTGGCATCTAGTGATCGGCCATCTCGAAATCTATATTTAGTCTATAGGGGAAGAGAGACACAAACGGAACAGTGCAAAAAATAAATAACGTAGATATCCTGCAATCAGGACATACTTTTACCTAGAAAACGGTTTCGAATTAGGCCCAGGGTGTCCAAACCCGGGCCCCAAGAGCCACCAGCGGGCCGCCCCCCAGCACAGGCGGCCCAGCCAGCGACCCAGTCAAAGACAGAGCCACCATCCGAGCCACCCGCACCGAGACAGGGACACCCCCAGAGGCCGGCCCGCCGATGGCCCCCGAGGACCGAGCCTGAAAACCCCCAACTTGGGCCAACATGTGTCAACTGCACGAAACATTCAACTTAGATCAGGCTGTCGTCAGTTTCTAGGTGCTTTGAGACTTTTAGTCCATTTAGAAACACAAAATCTCAAAATCTCAAAATCTATATTTAGTCTATAGGGGGAGACACAAAAGGAACATTGCAAAAATTATACTTAATGTATTGGGGGAACAGATCTGGGGTAAATAACATAGATAACCTGCAACCAGGACATACTTTTACCCAGGAAACGGTTTCGAAGTAGGCCCGGGGTGTCCAAACCCGGGCCCCAAGAGCAACCAGCAGGCCGCCAGTCAAAGACAGAGCCACCGACCGAGCCGCCCGCACCGAAACAGGGACACCCCCAGAAGCCGGACCGCCAAATTGGGCCAACATGTGTCAACTGCACAAAACATGCAACTTAGATCAGGCTGTCTATCAGTGTCTAGGTGCTTTGAGAATTTCAGTCCATTTAGAAACATAGTCAATTTTGAAAAAGAAAAAAAAAAGCATTTCCAAAGCAACCATCTTGGAAGCCTGTGTTTTAAAACTATAACCTTTCACAGTATGGGAAGTTATCTTCGGGAGATTCTTGATAACCAGATCACCTTGGTCTTTGAGAGTAGTTCAAGTTAGCAAATTGACATCAGGTGTCTCCACTCCTGTTCATGAAAAGAGCATATTTGTAGTAAACGACAAGTTCAGCTATGCCTTATGTTCCGAACAACATTCCGTCAGTCTGTAGAATTAACTGGAAACTCAATGAGTGATCAGCTCCAAATTTCAAGCGGGCTGGTTCTGTTCTCTTCGTGCAGTTGGGGTCTTAACCATGTTGGGCGCTGTTGTTTAGGTGGGGGCTGAATCGCTGGGAGGCCTCCATTTCCTCTGGTTCAAGGAGACCCATTGCTCTCAATTTCTCTTCACCTTCTTCTGGAGAGAGAAATATATATGTTTTTTCTTGGTAGATAAATATTATCTTGCATGGATAACCCCAACGGTAGCGTATTTTATTATTTCTCAGTGTGTTTGTGACCTGTGCGAACATTTTACCTTTGTTCAATGTGATTTGAGCCAGATCTGGGAAAATGAGAAGCTGACCGTTGTCTTATTCTATCCTTGGAGTAGATCTAGCGGCTCTTAGTATCTCCTCTTTACGATGAAATTAGTGGAAACGTGTAATCACATCTCGTGGTTTTTTTGGGTCCAGGCCTTTAGGTCTAGGCAGTCTATGTGCTCTGTCCATCTGGAGTTTGTCTTCCGTCATTTCTGGTAAAAGAGACCCGAAGAGCTGGATGAGATATGCATCCAGCTGAGCATTGTCCACTTCCTCCGGGACCCATCTGATCCGCAGATTACTGCGTCTTGATCGGTTTTCCGTATCTTCCAATTTTTCGAAAATTGTTTTAACTTGTGTTTTTAATTCGTGGATGTCTTGGGCTTGGGTCTCCTGGGCAGAGGCGGTGGTGTCCACTTTCTCCTCCAGGTCCACGATACGGTCTCCTATAGACGCTATTTCCTCTCTTACACTCTGACGGAAACTCTGCATCTCGGAGCGGAAGGAGCTTTTAATGTCTTGGACAAACCGCAACATTTCTTTGCGAGTAAGCGGAGTATCTGTCTCTTCTTCGGAGTCAGGTTCTGGTTCTGCGTCTTCGCCAGCGATAGACGCGTCTTGATCTTTAGTTCTTGTCTTCGTTTTTTTAAAGAAGAGTGCGGCCTCCCGAGGGTTTTTTTTTGGTGTTTTGGTAGGTGGCATATTTATTGTTATTGGTCGTTGGCATATAGTTGAAGCTGATATTGTTTGGGTGATGTAAGTTTCGTTTTTTCTTTTTACATTGACATAAATCCCCTCATTCCTGAAGCACCATGATCATTCACATTTTTTTTTATTATTAGGATTAGGGATGGGGAGAGAGTGTATTGGGGAACAACTCAGATTGTTGTTTTTCAATTTTTCAGTGGTTGCATACTGTATGTTTGTGTGTTCCGTGCCTTTAACTCTGGCCAACGGCTGCCATTTTGGAACTCCTCTGAGTTGCAGGCTGGAACGCACGGCACCTCTCCCTCTCTACCTCCTCGGAGCTCCCTCCTCTCCTCTGTCCGCTCCCACCACCGCCTAGGTCCCCTCCCGTACCCTGCAAGCCCCACGCAAGGTTTAAGCTGCTTTGTTTTTTTTATTTTCTGTTTATTTATTTATTTATTTTCCTGTGGGGAGCTGTGTCTTTAAATCAGACCTGCGGTGGCCATCTTGGATTTTGCCGACACGCAGGCTGAAACGCAGGGAGCCAGGCAGCACTACTCCCGGCAGCAGCTCTGCTCAGTCTTCACCGCGGTGGCACAGGAAGGCGGAGGGAAGCAGAGGGAGTGCACGTAAGCCGGGGGTAGATCGTACGGCTCACCCTGACCGGCCGCCGGCCAGGAGCAGGTAAATCCAGCACTCAGCCCCCTCTCCCTTACCAAGCGGCCATCTTAGGCAGTCTGCATCTGCACCAGGGCCCCGCACCACCTCCGTATGCCCCGCCGGTAGCCCCAGTCCCCCCCTCTTACAGTGGAGATGACAGGTGGAGGGAGGTACAGAGAGGCGCTCTCCGACTGACCCCCGGCCGGGGGAAGGTATGCGCGGAGCTCCGCTCCCTCTCCGTTACAGGGCCATAGCGGCTATTTTGGGTGCCAGCCAGACACTCCAAAGCCTCGTGCAGCCTCAGGTTAATAGTCCACGGGCTACTCACCCAATTCTCCCACCTGCGAGTTTGCCCTTGTGGTAGCATTTGCCCCCCTGCTAGCAGGGGATGCCAGGGGAGAGATGGATACCGGGCCACATTCCTTTAGGGGGCTCTGCTCTGGGGCTGCAGCTTGCTGTTCCGTCTGATAGGCCTCAAATCCCCAGGGTATTCAAGCAATGTCCAATTAATTTCATGTATGTGTATTTATGACTTTGAAATATGCAGCGCTTCGTGAGCTATTCGTATTTGGGTAAGATCAATTATTTTGGCGAAGTATGGGCCAGGATGGATAAAGATGTTTGATTCCACTTTGTGGAGCTACAGCATCACACAGCCATCTTGGTTCGGCTCCAGGCCACGCCCAGGTGCATATATTTTTATTGTCAACATTGCTTTATTTTGTACACTAACCTTTTTTGTGGAACTATATCAAAAGCCTTTGCAAAATCTAAGTAGAACACATCAACTTCATTACCCTTGTCTACATTCCTACTTACCTCCTCAAAGATGCTACTAAGGTTAGTTTGGCATGAGCTTCTACTGTGACCTCCTGCTATCTGGCCTTTCTGCCTCTTACCTGTCTCCCCTACAATTTATCCTAAACGTTGCTGTCAAAATCACTCTACTCTTTCCTTAATCTGCCTCAGTGTCTCCTCTGCTGAAATCACTCTCCTGGCTTCCTATCAAATCCTGTATCACACATTCAATTCTCCTCCTCACATTTAAAGCTTTACACTACTCTGCCCCTTCTTACATCTGAGCCCTAATTTCACGCTATGCACCACCCCGACTCTTGCGTTCTGCTCCAGGATGTTTTCTCTCTACCCCCTTTGTATCTAAAGCCCTCTGCTGCCTTAAACCTCTCTCACTAACTGCCCCACACCTCTGGAATGCCCTTCCCCTCAATACCAGACTAGCACCCACCTATCCACCTTTAAGACCCACCTTAAGACACACTTGCTTAAAGAAACATATGAGTAGCACTGTGGCTAATACCATACACATGATACATAAAGAATAGAGGCTGGGGCGCTCCCTTGTTTTTTAGGCTTGTGATGCAACCTGTTTTGTGATGCGTAACCAAATAAAGGGTAGTGTATACTTGCCTTTGTTGTTTTCTGCAGCTGGACCTGTAGAGAAGATAAAGCCCGGAATCTTCTTAGAATTGCAGTGGAAACGGTGGGTTGGTCAGCGCACGGGTTTTTGCTCACAAGATGAAAAGAGAGGATAAGGAACACGTGATTAGTGTTTAATTAGCCAAACAGTACATTATGCAGTAATAAAAGGTTGTCTCCTAAAATTTTTAGTAAAATGCTTGAATAAAAACCTCGAATAAAAACTTTTCCATATGTTTAAAAATGGAGTTCTGTGATTGATTGAACTAATCTAAGGTTGGGGGTAGTGAGATAAAAAGGGGGGGGGGGTTAGAGCGGGTGATTAGCGGGCTTTAATATAGCCTGGTGTCTGACAGGGGTAGTGGTGCTGATTCGCAGAATAAGTGGGGCAGTCTTACTTTATCAAAGTACTGCTAGAAGCAATGATTGGCTTCCTCCCCCTCCCAATGGAGGCAGTATGTAAGTGACTTATCTCCCGGGTGCCCAATTTAGAAGAAAAAAAGGGCCGAGCACGATGAGTAAGTAAAATAGAGTTTATTAAGTGCAAAAAAAACCAGCAAACAAGAATAACACTCACGATACAGCTTGGGCAACAGCCCAGCTTCAGCCCGATCATCCGTTCACGCTCCTCCGACCAGTGTGCTTCCCGTGATCGCGTCCGATGGCGGGACCGGAAGGGGAGGGCTGCATCACAGGAATGAGACGAAGCATCACTGCGAAACGCGTAGTTCCCTGCCGGAGCCCATTGCCTGAAGGACCCAGCCAGCCTGCTGACATCCGGTAAGCCCTCCCCTTCCGGTCCCGCCATCGGACGCGATCACGGGAAGCACACTGGTCGGAGGAGCGTGAACGGACGATCGGGCTGAAGCTGGGCTGTTGCCCAAGCTGTATCGTGAGTGTTATTCTTGTTTGCTGGGTTTTTTTGCACTTAATAAACTCTATTTTACTTACTCATCGTGCTCGGCCCTTTTTTCTTCTAAATTGGGCACCCGGGAGATAAGTCACTTACATACTGCCTCCATTGGGAGGGGGAGGAAGCCAATCATTGCTTCTAGCAGCACTTTGATAAAGTAAGACTGCCCCACTTATTCTGCGAATCAGCACCACTACCCCTGTCAGACAGCAGGCTATATTAAAGCCCACTAATCACCCGCTCTAACCCCCCCCCCTTTTTATCTCACTACCCCCAACCTTAGATTAGTTCAATCAATCACAGAACTCCATTTTTAAACATATGGAAAAGTTTTTATTCAAGGTTTTTATTCAAGCATTTTACTAAAAATTTTAGGAGACAACCTTTTATTACTGCATAATGTACTGTTTGGCTAATTAAACACTAATCACGTGTTCCTTATCCTCTCTTTTCATCTTGTGAGCAAAAACCCGTGCGCTGACCAACCCACCGTTTCCACATGATACATAAAGCTTGGTCCCCTGCAGATGCACTTACCAAAATTCCCTTCTACTGTCTCTGTACGTTCTTTCTACCTACCAATTCGATTGTAAGCTCTTCGGAGCAGGGACCCCTCTTCCGACATGTTACTTATTCCCATGATCTGTTATTTGTATTATTTGTTATTTATATGATTGTCACGTGTATTACTACTGTGAAGTGCTATGTACGTTAATGGCACTATATAAATAAAGACATACATATATACATACATATATCCTTCATAAATCCATGCTGACTATTACTAATAATTTTGTTTTCCATTAAGTTTTCATGAATATTATCCTGTATTAAACCTTCAAGTAGCTTCCCCACTATTGAAGTCAGGCTTACAGGTCTGTAATTCCCCGGTTGTGATCTAGCTCCTTTTTTAAATATAGGCACCACATCTGCTTTACGCCAATCTTGTGGTACTGAGCCTGTGGAAATGGAGTCCTTGAATATTAAATGTAATGGTTTGGCTATTACAGAACTTAACTTCTGTCAGACTTCGGAGCTACTAGAATTGCCCCTAGATTGTTTAAGGTAACACCTGCACTGCCATGATTTCCGTAAAACAATGGTGTTTTAACATAAGATGAATTTTCATTAAACTAATTTGGTGTATATACTGTATAAAAAAATCATAGCATTATGTATTTTTTTAATTGAGTTGTAATTATCTTCATGAGTCATAAATCAAAACAATACAATGCAATTAATGACAAACTAAACCTTTTACATTTGATATTTTTTTAGTGATAGAGCAAAATGTTTCAAATGTTTCAAAGTCAATTGCTATGATAAGCCCTCGAACAATGGGAAGAATGACTTCTAATTACACAGGGTTTGCAATTAGTTTTGTTATAACAAACAAAGTAACCCAAACAGACTCAGAGAATACTTTGTTTAAAAAGGATTACAACAAAAAGCCACAAACGCTTTTTTTTGCTTCTAAAATACATAACAATCAAATTACCGATAAAATGAACACACTATGTTTTTCTTTTTTACCTACAAACCTGTATTTTATTTGAAAACATTATTCACCTGTCAATATGCTAGTAAAACTTTATTATATACTGTATGTCTGCTGAAAAGAGAAAAAAAGCACAAATTATACCTAAATAGTAATCTTATGTTATAGTCACGTTTCTGTTTTAGCAATGTTCTCAGAGGAACAAAAAGGAATTCTCTTATACTTTTCAATCAGTTAAAGAGGCTCAACGTAAGTTGTCACTAGCACAAAGAACATGTGATCTTGAAACAATGAAGGCAATTTCCACTTAGCAATACCAAAATATCAAATTGCTCTTAGCAAATACTGACCTGTGTCTTACCATTAGATAGAGTCTGTTATGATGAGAATGTTAGACTTAACAGCCTTAACAATTGTATATTTTCTTTGTCCTCAAATATCTTACACTTTCATAAAGCTTGTGAGAAGTACATGGGAATCAGAAAATGTCTTCACCAAATGCATATATTTCAAACTGTCTTGTTCCTAAAAGATGAAACCGTTTGTAAAAGGTATGCTATTGTTGTTAAGTCCAAGGATTGAAAGACCATAATTGAAACACAATTCTTGTTGCAAAAATAGAAAAGGAATAGAAAATAAAAAATCCAATTATACCTGCATGCATGACTGTAAAAATCCCCACAATATATAACAAAATAGACATAGCAACACAACCAATTGATACAAATTATGCAAGAAATAATGATAAATCGAACAGTCCGTTACTGATTTTCTGCATTTTCCCCTTTCTCCACTCCAGAAAGCCCCAGGTCCTAAGCATCAGTGTGCCATAATTTATTCCATCTTCTCTCTATTGACCTGAGAGGCTTGTTCCGAAAGTGTGCAGCAGACACCCTGAAGCTCTGTCACTTGGGGGAGGCAATGAGAAGCAGAATCTGGCACCTAACTGTGCCCCGTTCCCAGATGTAGAGCGAAGCCAGAGTTAGATGGTCTTTGGCTTTAGTCCTCCCCCTTCTCCTTTCTCCCCTTCTCCTCCATGCCATAACTTAACAGGGCCCAAGCATTAGTAGACCATGATAAATTCAAATCTCCCTAAACCAGACCCAGAGTATTGTCCTGAAGGTATGGATATGATATCCAAAACACTGTTTATATATATATATATATATATATATATATATATATATATATACACCATAATACTGAGTTAAGTTATGGTGAGTAAAAAAAGTGACAAAAACCCTCCACAGGAAGGTTTTCTGGGTATGCACCTTAACCCTGGCTGTGCTCAAAGCTGTGACCATGCAGCAAGCTTAAGCCTATAGGGAACCATGTTAAAAATTGTTTTTGAGGCAAAAAGTGACACTGTGTGCTCATTTGCATGTCATTTCCCAGAATCCCTTGCTGCAGTGGAAGTGCTGTATGCTGGGTGATAATGGTGAAAGGTGGGGTTGCAGACCTGCCTAAGACATGCAGATGAGCATACAGTATATATATATATATATATATATATATATATATATATATATATATATATATATATATATATATATATATATATATATATATATATATATATATGCCGTATGTGTGATTGCACTGGTGGTATTGTGGCAGTAAATTGTAATTTGATTTTAAACAAATTTAGATAAAAGCAACATTTCTACATTATCTGTAATGTAATCTGTTTCCTCCATAAAAGCTTGTACTGTCGAGAACAAAACCAGGGATTATGTCTTCCCCAACTATTTTTGCTTAGCGTTCATGAGCCCTGAGTGCAGAAGTACCCACATGAATTCCAGCTTTGCCTCACAATGGCATTTCACAAACAACAGGTGACTGAACTCTCATTTTCACCCTCTGTGATATAAAAAAACAAACATGATTTTTGTATTTTATTTTTAAACGCTTGATTATTTAATATTTAAAAAAACAGAGTGAGAACTGCACTAGCAAGACGTAGATATTGCTGCTGTTGGCATACGTGGTATTCTAGAAGTTGTCCTTCTCCTCCCCCTACTTGGGAAATCTCTGCTGCACACACCACTATTAACAACATATTCACTGTTTTTCTGAGGCAAATATTTGTTTGCCTTTTCCCCCATTGCCACTAGCAGGGCCATCCAATGAGGATGATGAGGCTGACAATTTATGGAGCATTGGCTGCTGTTGCCTACGTGTACTGTTTTGGAAGTGGCAAATATTTCACAAGGTTGTAAACCAGTGGTTCCCAAACTTTTTCGGTTCAAGGCTCCCCAAGGCGATCAGAATTTTTTCAAGGCTCCCCAAGGCGATCAGGATTTTTCCGCGGCGCCTAAAGTAAAAACAAATTTGTATATACATACCTAACAGATGCAGTGCACATTTGGTGTCTCTCTCAGACACTCTGTCTCTCTCACACACCCTATCTCTCTCACACACCCTGTCTCTCACACACACTGTCTCTCTCTCTCTCACTCATTCAGACACACTCTTTCACTCACACTCAGACTCTCTCTCTCAGACCTCACACACTCACTCAGACCTCACACACTCTCTCAGACCTCACACACTCTCTCAGACCTCACACACTCTCTCAGACCTCACACACACTCTCAGACCTCTCACACACTCTCAGACCTCACACACACTCAGACCTCACACACACTCTCAGACCTCACACACACTCTCAGACCTCACACACACTCTCAGACCTCACACACACTCTCTCAGGACACACACATACACTCGCTCAGACCTCACACACACTCTCAGACCTCACACACACACTCTCAGACCTTACACACACTCTCAGACCTCACACACACTCTCTCAGGACACACACACTCTCTCAGGACACACACACTCTCTCAGGACACACACTCTCTCAGTACACACACACTCTCTCAGGACACACACACTCTCTCAGGACACACACACTCTCTCATGACACACACACTCTCTCAGACCTCACACACACACACTCTCAGACCTCACACACACTCTCGGACCTCACACACACTCTCTCAGGACACACACACTCTCTCAGACCACACACACTCTCTCACCTCACACACACACTCTCAGACCTCACACACACTCTCAGACCTCACACACACTCTCCTCAGGACACACACACTCTCTCAGGACACACACACTCTCTCAGGACACACACACTCTCTCAGACCTCACACACACTCTCAGACCTCACACACACTCTCAGACCTCACACACACTCTCTCAGGACACACACACTCTCTCAGGACACACACACTCTCAGGACAGACACACTCTCTCAGGACACACACTCTCTCAGGACACACACTCTCTCAGGACACACTCTCTCAGAACTCACACACACTCTCAGACCTCACACACACACTCTCAGACCTCACACACACTCTCTCAGGACAAACACACTCTCTCAGACCTCACACACACTCTCTCAGGACACACACACTCTCTCAGGACACACACACTCTCTCAGGACACACACTCTCTCAGTACACACACACTCTCTCAGGACACACACACTCTCTCAGGACACACACACTCTCTCATGACACACACACTCTCTCAGACCTCACACACACACTCTCAGACCTCACACACACTCTCGGACCTCACACACACTCTCTCAGGACACACACACTCTCTCAGACCACACACACTCTCTCACCTCACACACACACTCTCAGACCTCACACTAACTCTCAGACCTCACACACACTCTCTCAGGACACACACACTCTCTCAGGACACACACACTCTCTCAGGACACACACACTCTCTCTCAGACCTCACACACACTCTCAGACCTCACACACACTCTCAGACCTCACACACACTCTCTCAGGACACACACACTCTCTCAGGACACACACACTCTCTCAGGACAGACACACTCTCTCAGGACACACACTCTCTCAGGACAGACACACTCTCTCAGGACACACTCTCTCAGACCTCACACACACTCTCAAACCTCACACACACACTCTCAGACCTTACACACACTCTCAGACCTCACACACACTCTCTCAGGACAAACACACTCTCTCAGACCTCACACACACTCTCAGACCTCACACACACACTCTCAGACCTTACACACACTCTCAGACCTCACACACACTCTCTCAGGACACACACACTCTCTCAGGACACACACACACTCTCAGGACACACACTCTCTCAGGACACACACACACTCTCAGGACACACACTCTCTCAGGACACACACACTCTCTCAGGACACACACACTCTCTCAGACCTCACACACACACTCTCAGACCTCACACACACTCTCGGACCTCACACACACTCTCTCAGGACACACACACACTCTCAGACCACACACACACTCTCAGACCTCACACACACTCTCAGACCTCACACACACTCTCAGACCTCACACACACTCTCAGACCTCACACACACTCTCAGACCTCACACACACTCTCTCAGGACACACACATACACTCTCTCAGACCTCACACACACTCTCAGACCTCACACACACACTCTCAGACCTTACACACACTCTCAGACCATACACACTCTCTCAGGACACACACTCTCTCAGGACACACACACTCTCTCAGGACACACACTCTCTCAGTACACACACACTCTCTCAGGACACACACACTCTCTCAGGACACACACACTCATGACACACACACTCTCTCAGACCTCACACACACACTCTCAGACCTCACACACACTCTCGGACATCACACACACTCTCTCAGGACACACACACTCTCTCAGACCACACACACTCTCTCACCTCACACACACACTCTCAGACCTCACACACACTCTCAGACCTCACACACACTCTCTCAGGACACACACACTCTCTCAGGACACACACACTCTCTCAGGACACACACACTCTCTCAGGACACACACACTCTCTCAGACCTCACACACACTCTCAGACCTCACACACACTCTCAGACCTCACACACACTCTCTCAGGACACACACTCTCTCAGGACACACACACTCTCTCAGGACAGACACACTCTCTCAGGACACACACTCTCTCAGGACACACACTCTCTCAGGACACACTCTCTCAGACCTCACACACACTCTCAACATCACACACACACTCTCAGACCTCACACACACTCTCTCAGGACAAACACACTCTCTCAGACCTCACACACACTCTCTCAGGACACACACACTCTCTCAGGACACACACACTCTCTCAGGACACACACTCTCTCAGTACACACACACTCTCTCAGGACACACACACTCTCTCAGGACACACACACTCTCTCATGACACACACACTCTCTCAGACCTCACACACACACTCTCAGACCTCACACACACTCTCGGACCTCACACACACTCTCTCAGGACACACACACTCTCTCAGACCACACACACTCTCTCACCTCACACACACACTCTCAGACCTCACACACACTCTCAGACCTCACACACACTCTCTCAGGACACACACACTCTCTCAGGACACACACACTCTCTCAGGACACACACACTCTCTCAGGACACACACACTCTCAGACCTCACACACACTCTCAGACCTCACACACACTCTCTCAGGACACACACACTCTCTCAGGACACACACACTCTCTCAGGACAGACACACTATCTCAGGACACACACTCTCTCAGGACACACACACTCTCTCAGGACACACACACTCTCAGACCACACACACTCTCTCACCTCACACACACACTCTCAGACCTCACACACACACTCTCAGACCTCACACACACTCTCTCAGGACACACACTCTCTCTCAGGACACACACACACTCTCTCAGGACAGACACACTCTCTCAGGACACACACTCTCTCAGGACACACACACTCTCTCAGACCTCACACACACTCTCAGACCTCACACACACACTCTCAGACCTTACACACACTCTCAGACCTCACACACACTCTCTCAGGACACACACACTCTCTCAGGACACACACACTCTCTCAGGACACACACTCTCTCAGTACACACACACTCTCTCAGGACACACACACTCTCTCAGGACACACACACTCTCTCATGACACACACACTCTCTCAGACCTCACACACACACACTCTCAGACCTCACACACACTCTCGGACCTCACACACACACTCTCAGACCTCACACACTCTCTCAGACCTCACACACACTCTCAGACCTCACACACACACTCTCAGACCTTACACACACTCTCAGACCTCACACACACTCTCTCAGGACACACACACTCTCTCAGGACACACACTCTCTCAGGACACACACTCTCTCAGGACACACACACTCTCTCAGGACGCACACTCTCTCAGGACACACACACTCTCTCAGACCACACACACTCTCTCACCTCACACACACACTCTCAGACCTCACACACACTCTCAGACCTCACACACACTCTCTCAGGACACACACACTCTCTCAGGACACACACACTCTCTCAGGACAGACACACTCTCTCAGGACACACACTCTCTCAGGACACACACAGTCTCTCAGGACACACACACTCTCTCAGACCTCACACACACTCTCAGACCTCACACACACTCTCTCAGGACACACACACTCTCTCAGACCTCACACACACTCTCAGACCTCACACACACACTCTCAGACCTTACACACACTCTCAGACCTCACACACACTCTCTCAGGACACACACACTCTCTCAGGACACACACACTCTCTCAGGACACACATTCTCTCAGTACACACACACTCTCTCAGGACACACACACTCTCTCAGGACACACACACTCTGTCATGACACAAACACTCTCTCAGACCTCACACACACACTCTCAGACCTCACACACACTCTCGGACCTCACACACACACTCTCAGACCTCACACACACTCTCGGACCTCACACACACTCTCTCAGGACACACACACTCTCTCAGACCACACACACTCTCTCACCTCACACACACACTCTCAGACCTCACACACACTCTCAGACGTCACACACACTCTCTCAGGACACACACACTCTCTCAGGACACACACACTCTCTCAGGACACACACACTCTCTCAGGACACACACACTCTCTCAGACCTCACACACACTCTCAGACCTCACACACACTCTCAGACCTCACACACATTCTCTCAGGACACACACACTCTCTCAGGACAGACACACTCTCTCAGGACAGACACTCTCTCAGGACACACACACTCTCTCAGGACACACTCTCTCAGACCTCACACACACTCTCAGACCTCACAAACACACTCTCAGACCTTACACACACTCTCAGACCTCACACACACTCTCTCAGGACAAACACACTCTCTCAGAACTCACACACACTCTCAGACCTCACACACACACTCTCAGACCTTACACACACTCTCAGACCGCACACACACTCTCTCAGGACACACACACTCTCTCAGGACACACACACTCTCTCAGGACACACACACTCTCAGGACACACACACTCTCTCAGGACACACACTCTCTCAGGACACACACACTCTCTCAGGACACACACACTCTCTCAGACCTCACACACACACTCTCAGACCTCACACACACTCTCGGACCTCACACACACTCTCTCAGGACACACACACACTCTCAGACCACACACACTCTCTCACCTCACACACACACTCTCAGACCTCACACACACTCTCAGACCTCACACACACTCTCTCAGGACACACACACTCTCTCAGGACACACACACACTCTCTCAGGACAGACACACTCTCTCAGGACACACACTCTCTCAGGACACACACAGTCTCTCAGGACACACACACTCTCTCAGACCTCACACACACTCTCAGACCTCACACACACTCTCAGACCTCACACACACTCTCAGACCTCACACACACTCTCTCAGGACACACACACTCTCTCAGACCTCACACACACTCTCAGACCTCACACACACACTCTCAGACCTTACACACACTCTTAGACCTCACACACACTCTCTCAGGACACACACACTCTCTCAGGACACACACACTCTCTCAGGACACACACTCTCTCAGTACACACACACTCTCTCAGGAAACACACACTCTCTCAGGACATACACACTCTCTCATGACACACACACTCTCTCAGACCTCACACACACACTCTCAGACCTCACACACACTCTCGGACCTCACACACACTCTCTCAGGACACACACACTCTCTCAGACCACACACACTCTCTCACCTCACACACACACTCTCAGACCTCACACACACTCTCAGACCTCACACACACTCTCCTCAGGACACACACACTCTCTCAGGACACACACACTCTCTCAGGACACACACACTCTCTCAGGACACACACACTCTCTCAGACCTCACACACACTCTCAGACCTCACACACACTCTCAGACCTCACACACACTCTCTCAGGACACACACACTCTCTCAGGACACACTCTCTCAGACCTCACACACACTCTCAGACCTCACACACACACTCTCAGGACAAATAAACTCTCTCAGACCTCACACACACTCTCTCAGGACACACACACTCTCTCAGGACACACACACTCTCTCAGGACACACACTCTCTCAGTACACACACACTCTCTCAGGACACACACACTCTCTCAGGACACACACACTCTCTCATGACACACACACTCTCTCAGACCTCACACACACACTCTCAGACCTCACACACACTCTCGGACCTCACACACACTCTCTCAGGACACACACACTCTCTCAGACCACACACACTCTCTCACCTCACACACACACTCTCAGACCTCACACAAACTCTCAGACCTCACACACACTCTCTCAGGACACACACACTCTCTCAGGACACACACACTCTCTCAGGACACACACACTCTCTCAGGACACACACACTCTCTCAGACCTCACACACACTCTCAGACCTCACACACACTCTCAGACCTCACACACACTCTCTCAGGACACACACACTCTCTCAGGACACACACACTCTCTCAGGACAGACACACTCTCTCAGGACACACACTCTCTCAGGACACACACACTCTCTCAGGACACACTCTCTCAGACCTCACACACACTCTCAAACCTCACACACACACTCTCAGACCTTACACACACTCTCAGACCTCACACACACTCTCTCAGGACAAACACACTCTCTCAGACCTCACACACACTCTCAGACCTCACACACACACTCTCAGACCTTACACACACTCTCAGACCTCACACACACTCTCTCAGGACACACACACTCTCTCAGGACACACACACTCTCTCAGGACACACACTCTCTCAGGACACACACACTCTCTCAGGACACACACTCTCTCAGGACACACACACTCTCTCAGGACACACACACTCTCTCAGACCTCACACACACACTCTCAGACCTCACACACACTCTCGGACCTCACACACACTCTCTCAGGACACACACACACTCTCAGACCACACACACACTCTCAGACCTCACACACACTCTCAGACCTCACACACACTCTCAGACCTCACACACACTCTCAGACCTCACACACACACTCAGACCTCACACACACTCTCTCAGGCCACACACATACACTCTCTCAGACCTCACACACACTCTCAGACCTCACACACACACTCTCAGACCTTACACAAACTCTCAGACCTCACACACACTCTCTCAGGACACACACACTCTCTCAGGACACACACACTCTCTCAGGACACACACTCTCTCAGTACACACACACTCTCTCAGGACACACACACTCTCTCAGGACACACACACTCTCTCATGACACACACACTCTCTCAGACCTCACACACACTCTCAGACCTCACACACACTCTCAGACCTCACACACACTCTCAGACCTCACACACACTCTCTCAGGACACACACACTCTCTCAGACCTCACACACACTCTCAGACCTCACACACACACTCTCAGACCTTACACACACTCTTAGACCTCACACACACTCTCTCAGGACACACACACTCTCTCAGGACACACACACTCTCTCAGGACACACACTCTCTCAGTACACACACACTCTCTCAGGAAACACACACTCTCTCAGGACATACACACTCTCTCATGACACACACACTCTCTCAGACCTCACACACACACTCTCAGACCTCACACACACTCTCGGACCTCACACACACTCTCTCAGGACACACACACTCTCTCAGACCACACACACTCTCTCACCTCACACACACACTCTCAGACCTCACACACACTCTCAGACCTCACACACACTCTCCTCAGGACACACACACTCTCTCAGGACACACACACTCTCTCAGGACACACACACTCTCTCAGGACACACACACTCTCTCAGACCTCACACACACTCTCAGACCTCACACACACTCTCAGACCTCACACACACTCTCTCAGGACACACACACTCTCTCAGGACACACTCTCTCAGACCTCACACACACTCTCAGACCTCACACACACACTCTCAGGACAAATAAACTCTCTCAGACCTCACACACACTCTCTCAGGACACACACACTCTCTCAGGACACACACACTCTCTCAGGACACACACTCTCTCAGTACACACACACTCTCTCAGGACACACACACTCTCTCAGGACACACACACTCTCTCATGACACACACACTCTCTCAGACCTCACACACACACTCTCAGACCTCACACACACTCTCGGACCTCACACACACTCTCTCAGGACACACACACTCTCTCAGACCACACACACTCTCTCACCTCACACACACACTCTCAGACCTCACACAAACTCTCAGACCTCACACACACTCTCTCAGGACACACACACTCTCTCAGGACACACACACTCTCTCAGGACACACACACTCTCTCAGGACACACACACTCTCTCAGACCTCACACACACTCTCAGACCTCACACACACTCTCAGACCTCACACACACTCTCTCAGGACACACACACTCTCTCAGGACACACACACTCTCTCAGGACAGACACACTCTCTCAGGACACACACTCTCTCAGGACACACACACTCTCTCAGGACACACTCTCTCAGACCTCACACACACTCTCAAACCTCACACACACACTCTCAGACCTTACACACACTCTCAGACCTCACACACACTCTCTCAGGACAAACACACTCTCTCAGACCTCACACACACTCTCAGACCTCACACACACACTCTCAGACCTTACACACACTCTCAGACCTCACACACACTCTCTCAGGACACACACACTCTCTCAGGACACACACACTCTCTCAGGACACACACTCTCTCAGGACACACACACTCTCTCAGGACACACACTCTCTCAGGACACACACACTCTCTCAGGACACACACACTCTCTCAGACCTCACACACACACTCTCAGACCTCACACACACTCTCGGACCTCACACACACTCTCTCAGGACACACACACACTCTCAGACCACACACACACTCTCAGACCTCACACACACTCTCAGACCTCACACACACTCTCAGACCTCACACACACTCTCAGACCTCACACACACACTCAGACCTCACACACACTCTCTCAGGCCACACACATACACTCTCTCAGACCTCACACACACTCTCAGACCTCACACACACACTCTCAGACCTTACACAAACTCTCAGACCTCACACACACTCTCTCAGGACACACACACTCTCTCAGGACACACACACTCTCTCAGGACACACACTCTCTCAGTACACACACACTCTCTCAGGACACACACACTCTCTCAGGACACACACACTCTCTCATGACACACACACTCTCTCAGACCTCACACACACACTCTCAGACCTCACACACACTCTCGGACCTCACACACACTCTCTCAGGACACACACACTCTCTCAGACCACACACACTCTCTCACCTCACACACACACTCTCAGACCTCACACACACTCTCAGACCTCACACACACTCTCTCAGGACACACACACTCTCTCAGGACACACACACTCTCTCAGGACACACACACTCTCTCAGGACACACACACTCTCTCAGACCTCACACACACTCTCAGACCTCACACACACTCTCAGACCTCACACACACTCTCTCAGGACACACACACTCTCTCAGGACACACACACTCTCTCAGGACAGACACACTCTCTCAGGACACACACTCTCTCAGGACACACACTCTCTCAGGACACACTCTCTCAGACCTCACACACACTCTCAACATCACACACACACTCTCAGACCTCACACACACTCTCTCAGGACAAACACACTCTCTCAGACCTCACACACACTCTCTCAGGACACACACACTCTCTCAGGACACACACACTCTCTCAGGACACACACTCTCTCAGTACACACACACTCTCTCAGGACACACACACTCTCTCAGGACACACACACTCTCTCATGACACACACACTCTCTCAGACCTCACACACACACTCTCAGACCTCACACACACTCTCGGACCTCACACACACTCTCTCAGGACACACACACTCTCTCAGACCACACACACTCTCTCACCTCACACACACTCTCAGACCTCACACACACTCTCAGACCTCACACACACTCTCTCAGGACACACACACTCTCTCAGGACACACACACTCTCTCAGGACACACACACTCTCTCAGGACACACACACTCTCTCAGACCTCACACACACTCTCAGACCTCACACACACTCTCAGACCTCACACACACTCTCTCAGGACACACACACTCTCTCAGGACACACACACTCTCTCAGGACAGACACACTCTCTCAGGACACACACTCTCTCAGGACACACACACTCTCTCAGGACACACTCTCTCAGACCTCACACACACTCTCAGACCTCACACACACACTCTCAGACTTTACACACACTCTCAGACCTCACACACACTCTCTCAGGACAAACACACTCTCTCAGACCTCACACACACTCTCAGACCTCACACACACACTCTCAGACCTTACACACACTCTCAGACCTCACACACACTCTCTCAGGACACACACACTCTCTCAGGACACACACACTCTCTCAGGACACACACTCTCTCAGGACACACACACTCTCTCAGGACACACACTCTCTCAGGACACACACACTCTCTCAGGACACACACACTCTCTCAGACCTCACACACACACTCTCAGACCTCACACACACTCTCGGACCTCACACACTCTCTCAGGACACACACACACTCTCAGACCACACACACTCTCTCACCTCACACACACACTCTCAGACCTCACACACACACTCTCAGACCTCACACACACTCTCTCAGGACACACACACTCTCTCAGGACACACACACACTCTCTCAGGACAGACACACTCTCTCAGGACACACACTCTCTCAGGACACACACAGTCTCTCAGGACACACACACTCTCTCAGACCTCACACACACTCTCAGACCTCACACACACTCTCAGACCTCACACACACTCTCAGACCTCACACACACTCTCTCAGGACACACACACTCTCTCAGACCTCACACACACTCTCAGACCTCACACACACACTCTCAGACCTTACACACACTCTCAGACATCACACACACTCTCTCAGGACACACACACTCTCTCAGGACACACACACTCTCTCAGGACACACACTCTCTCAGTACACACACACTCTCTCAGGACACACACACTCTCTCAGGACACACACACTCTCTCATGACACACATACTCTCTCAGACCTCACACACACACTCTCAGACCTCACACACACTCTCGGACCTCACACACACACTCTCAGACCTCACACACTCTCTCAGACCTCACACACACTCTCAGACCTCACACACACACTCTCAGACCTTACACACACTCTCAGACCTCACACACACTCTCTCAGGACACACACACTCTCTCAGGACACACACACTCTCTCAGGACACACACTCTCTCAGGACACACACACTCTCTCAGGACACACACTCTCTCAGGACACACACACTCTCTCAGACCACACACACTCTCTCACCTCACACACACACACTCTCAGACCTCACACACACTCTCAGACCTCACACACACTCTCTCAGGACACACACACTCTCTCAGGACACACACACTCTCTCAGGACAGACACACTCTCTCAGGACACACACTCTCTCAGGACACACACAGTCTCTCAGGACACACACACTCTCTCAGACCTCACACACACTCTCAGACCTCACACACACTCTCTCAGGACACACACACTCTCTCAGACCTCACACACACTCTCAGACCTCACACACACACTCTCAGACCTTACACACACTCTCAGACCTCACACACACTCTCTGAGGACACACACACTCTCTCAGGACACACACACTCTCTCAGGACACACACTCTCTCAGTACACACACACTCTCTCAGGACACACACACTCTCTCAGGACACACACACTCTCTCACCTCACACACACACTCTCAGACCTCACACACACTCTCAGACGTCACACACACTCTCTCAGGACACACACATTCTCTCAGGACACACACACTCTCAGACCTCACACACACTCTCAGACCTCACACACACTCTCTCAGGACACACACATTCTCTCAGGACACACACACTCTCTCAGGACACACACTCTCTCAGGACACACACACTCTCTCAGGACACACTCTCTCAGACCTCACACACACACTCTCAGACCTTACACACACTCTCAGACCTCACACACACTCTCTCAGGACAAACACACTCTCTCAGACCTCACACACACTCTCAGACCTCACACACACTCTCGGACCTCACACACACTCTCTCAGGACACACACACTCTCTCAGACCACACACTCTCTCACCTCACACACACACTCTCAGACCTCACACACACTCTCAGACGTCACACACACTCTCTCAGGACACACACATTGTCTCAGGACACACACACTCTCAGACCTCACACACACTCTCAGACCTCACACACACTCTCTCAGGACACACACATTCTCTCAGGACACACACACTCTCTCAGGACACACACTCTCTCAGGACACACACACTCTCTCAGGACACACTCTCTCAGACCTCACACACACTCTCAGACCTCACACACACACTCTCAGACCTTACACACACTCTCAGACCTCACACACACTCTCTCAGGACAAACACACTCTCTCAGACCTCACACACACTCTCAGACCTCACACACACACTCTCAGACCTTACACACACTCTCAGACCTCACACACACTCTCTCAGGACACACACACTCTCTCAGGACACACACACTCTCTCAGGACACACACTCTCTCAGGACACACACACTCTCTCAGGACACACACTCTCTCAGGACACACACACTCTCTCAGGACACACACACTCTCTCAGACCTCACACACACACTCTCAGACCTCACACACACTCTCGGACCTCACACACACTCTCTCAGGACACACACACACTCTCAGACCACACACACTCTCTCACCTCACACACACACTCTCAGACCTCACACACACTCTCAGACCTCACACACACTCTCTCAGGACACACACACTCTCTCAGGACACACACACTCTCTCAGGACAGACACACTCTCTCAGGACACACACTCTCTCAGGACACACACAGTCTCTCAGGACACACACACTCTCTCAGACCTCACACACACTCTCAGACCTCACACACACTCTCAGACCTCACACACACTCTCAGAACTCACACACACTCTCTCAGGACACACACACTCTCTCAGACCTCACACACACTCTCAGACCTCACACACACACTCTCAGACCTTACACACACTCTCAGACCTCACACACACTCTCTCAGGACACACACACTCTCTCAGGACACACACTCTCTCAGTACACACACACTCTCTCAGGACACACACACTCTCTCAGGACACACACAATCTGTCATGACACAAACACTCTCTCAGACCTCACACACACACTCTCAGACCTCACACACACTCTCGGACCTCACACACACACTCTCAGACCTCACACACACTCTCGGACCTCACACACACTCTCTCAGGACACACACACTCTCTCAGACCACACACACTCTCTCACCTCACACACACACTCTCAGACCTCACACACACTCTCAGACGTCACACACACTCTCTCAGGACACACACACTCTCTCAGGACACACACACTCTCTCAGGACACACACACTCTCTCAGGACACACACACTCTCTCAGACCTCACACACACTCTCAGACCTCACACACACTCTCAGACCTCACACACACTCTCTCAGGACACACACACTCTCTCAGGACAGACACACTCTCTCA